>NC_081186.1:81183309-81492903 GCF_029867415.1 Vicia villosa | reverse complement strand
AACCCTACTAAAATTCATAAAATATTAATTACCTGTTGCAAGTAAAATTATAAGCATTGCATCGGCCTTTCCATTTGGTAGGTGGCGGACCAAAACCTTTATCACTGAAGCTAGCAGATTCTGGCCAAATTCCACTATCGATAACCCCAACGATAACATCACTTTCATAATATTGTCTTTCCACATATTGTGTAAGACCAAGATAATCCTATGATTTGGTGGTAAGGAGGTGTCTCTTTCTATTAGGAAAAATAGACACCACCCCTTCAAGCCCTACATTAGAAATCAAAGTTTAATAGTTAACACATTTTTTAATATTCAAAAAATGGATTACTAAAGTTTAAATAGAAAGGAGAAAATTGTACTCACCGGCCATTTTATTTGCTTCTTCTTTTGTCAGGTTGGCTACAAAAGCACCAAAACTCTTCTTGTAATATTGAAGTATTGTTTTTGGCTCTTGACCGCTAAAATTGAATACATAAAAAATGATATGATAAATAAAGTAATTATTAGCTTTTTTTAATCATTTATTTTTATATAAGTCATTAAAGTTCAATATATCTAAGATGACCAATTTGTGTCTGTTATAGATAGAATTTTAGAATATCATTACAAGAGAACAATGCTAAAACAACACCTAAGACATTAAGTGTGCTACAAATAAATAAATTTAAATAAACAGAAATTAAAAATATTTAACAACATTCTTCCACAAAATTTGAAATATTCAACATCCAGACACACTCTATTCCATTAAAAATTAAATAAAAATAAGAAACATCAGAACTAAAACTTCCAACAGCATACCACAAGGATAAACGATAGTGTGTGTGTGCGAGCATATATATATATATATATATATATATATATATATATATATATATATATATATATATATATATATATATATATATATATATATATATATATATATGATTGCATTAGAATTTGGTATCCTAATTATGTATAACAGCTAAAGTGATCTCTTGTGTTTAAAATTTGTTTTATCCTGTATCTTGGTATGTTATTGGCCTAAAGATCTTGTATCTTGTAGATTCCTTGAAAGGTAGCTCTATAAAATTTCACTCATTTTGGTTTTTAATTTATAGAGCTCGTATCTTTTCCATGATATTCTCCACAACAATAGATAAACTATCAGGTGTGGAATACCATCGAAAAGCACACTCTAGATGAGATTCTCGTGATAACCCATTAGGAAGTAGATCCCAAATGGCTACACTAACAAAATTCTTTTTTATCCTAGAGGGTTACTCACAGTTGTCATATACTGTGTGACGAGTTTTCATGGTTTGGTTAGGAGAGAAAATAGACAAATTCATAGACATGTGATTGACTAATTCTTAAATCATTTACGTTGAGAAATAAAATGAAAGGCATGCACCTTGCAGAAAATCCAAAGCACACCAAGGAGTGATGTTCTTCCCAGAGAAAAGAGATAGTGTATCTGAAACCCAAACAAAACAAAAAAAAGTCAGTACTATAATAGTATTAAAAAAAACCCCAAACATAACATTAATTATTGAACCATTATTCATAACAAAAACAAACCTCTACAAAAAACTATATAAAACCACAATCTTATCAATTGATGAATTAAATAAAACCGTAATCTCTTAAATTTCAAATCAACAAAAAGACATTCAACAAAATCATAAATAATACAAATATGAGTTCATAAAAACCAGGAGAAACAAACTTTGGTTATGAGAGATAAGTGGCATACTAGAATACATGAAGAGACAAAAAAAATAAGAAGTTATGAATCTGTTAAACTAACAACAACTTCAAAGGCAGGCATTCATTCATAGAATGTTCTGAAACAAAATTCTTCTGCAACAATTTTTAATTTTAATTAAAATTTGAAATATACAATACCCACATACACTATAATCCATAAAAATTAAATAAAAATAAGAAACATCAGAACTAAAACTTCCAACAGCATACCACAAGGATAAACAATAGTGTGTGCGTGCGCGCGTATATATATGTGTGTGTGTGTGTGCGTGCGCGCGCGTATATATATATATATATATATATATATATATATATATATATATATATATATATATATATATATATATATATATATATATATATATATATATATATATATATATATATATGATTGCATTAGAGTTTGGTATCCTTATTATGTATAACAGCTAAAGTTATCTCTTGTGTTTTAAATTTGTTCTATCCTGTATCTTGGTCTGTTATTAGCTTTGGCTTATAGATCTGGTATCTTGTAGAAACCTTGAAAGGTAGCTCTATAAAATTTCACTCATTTTGGTTTTTAACTTATAGAGCTCATATCCCTCATATTGAATCAAATGTTGTTATTTGGATTTGTTGTATTTTAGAGAAAATATTCTTATAAACTTCACACCTTTTTACTTTGTTGAACATTATGCTTCTTCTATTTACACCTGCTTATTTATTACAAGGATGAGAATGTAACATTTTCATGAAAATAAATTCAACCAATTATAACTTTCTATGACCACACATTTATTTTTATTTTATAATATATTTTAAATTAAATAAATTTTACAATTATTCTTTAGAAATTCAAATTTTTATCAAACACATAAATTAAATTAATATTACTAAAAATAATAATCACAGAAATATAATTTTAAACGTCAAGATACCAAATATACAAATCATTAAATTGTCCATCAAATAGTTTAATGTAACTAAAAATATTCCCTCTGTCAAAAAATCTTAGAAGTGATTGATTCTCTAGTTAAGAAATACTATTTTTGTGGTTTGTCCAAACTGATGGTACACTACCCTATAACATAATTTTAAACACAGATTTTACACTTATTAAAACACAGATTTTATACTGATGGTACACTACCCTATAACATAATTTTTATATTTATTAGACTTCCTTCGTAGAAATCCTAAAATTAATTAGGATAACAAGTCCAACTCAAATATTTCAGAAATGGTTTGCAAATTTGCCAAATATATAATTTGAAATCTACCCAATCTCCATCATTTGCACATAAACATTTTCAATGCTACTCTTCTTCTTAATAGTGGTATGATGACTTCAGTGATATTAGCATACTCACATGGAGATGAGATGATGTATTATTATGCAAAGACTGTTATATACTGAACCTTTGACATAAATTGATGCAATGCAAGAGTTTGTGCAATGTAAATATGACTTCTAATAGCATTGTCAATTTTTCTTAAACTGATGTGTCTATTTTTGTTTTAACAGTGGGGGTTCACTTTTAGAAAAGGTAAAAGGGAAGGCAACAAGGCCATGAAGTCCTTGGTAATCATTCTTTATCTTTGTAAAATAACTATTTTTGAGTCAACTTAGATTGATTGATTTCCTTCATGTGATTTTATTGATTTCTCAACAACCTAAAAATATATTTTATTGATTCACATTGTTTTCTATTTTCAAAAATATAGAAGCTAATTACCTGGAATTAGTATGTTGATCAACGTTTGATATTGTCTTCGGTGCATCTCCTCCATATATAATATGGTACAGTTTTTCCCCAAGGACAAATGTGTTTATTGAGACACCCTAAATATATGAAACAAATTTATTAAAATTATTATCGACTTCATTATTATTATCATTATAAATAAATATATGATTTAAATTTTTTATCATGAACTTAATAACTGAATCATTTTAGATTGATTTCAAGAAATGAAACTATCGTGTAAGTTTATATTCTAAGGACAATACATGCTATAGTGCTTGAAATGATAGAATAATTACCTCAAATATTTTATTGTCTCCTAATTTGACCTTAGTAACAAATCTTCTGTCTCTTGTGGTAGCCCCAACAACAATTGCCCAGGGTGAAAGATTTCTTAGAGAAGAAGGGTATGGACCATCGCTCCCTACTGCCACTACCGAGAGAATTCCATAGCGCATAGCATGGCATGGAATGATCCAACAGAAAATGAATCATTAAATTGATTAAGATTGTCTGCTGATTCAGCTTGTAGTGAGACTGATAATATATCAACCCCGTCTCTAATTGCATCCTCAAATGCATCAAGAATACTTGTTTCATAGCAACCAGTAGACCAACACAATGTGTATACAGCAATACGTGCAGACGGGACTGCACCCCTGGCTGTTCCTTGTGCAAGTCCTACCATGCTTGCCATGGAAATTGGATTCCCAGCTGCAATTAATGCTGTATGAGTTCCGTGTCCATCTGATTCTCTCTGAGACATATAATCTTCTTCGTTCAAAGGTTCATTAAAAAAAATAATGTCTAGCTCCAATGATTTTAATTTCCTATAAAAACATATACACTTATATTAGCATTTTTTATGGCTATATTTCATATCTATATAATCATACATTCATATGTTTATCATATTTAAATACTGGTTTCTTACCATCATTTCCGAATATGTGTGAGAGAGGGAGATGTTCAAAGTTTAATTTGTATTGTAAATAAATTTTCATAATGTTATAGTATAAACGACTATATATAATAAATATACCTTTAGGAAAAGACAAGGAATCTAACCCTACTAAAATTCATAAAATATTAATTACCTGTTGCAAGTAAAATTATAAGCATTGCATCGGCCTTTCCATTTGGTAGGTGGCGGACCAAAACCTTTATCACTGAAGCTAGCAGATTCTGGCCAAATTCCACTATCGATAACCCCAACGATAACATCACTTTCATAATATTGTCTTTCCACATATTGTGTAAGACCAAGATAATCCTATGATTTGGTGGTAAGGAGGTGTCTCTTTCTATTAGGAAAAATAGACACCACCCCTTCAAGCCCTACATTAGAAATCAAAGTTTAATAGTTAACACATTTTTTAATATTCAAAAAATGGATTACTAAAGTTTAAATAGAAAGGAGAAAATTGTACTCACCGGCCATTTTATTTGCTTCTTCTTTTGTCAGGTTGGCTACAAAAGCACCAAAACTCTTCTTGTAATATTGAAGTATTGTTTTTGGCTCTTGACCGCTAAAATTGAATACATAAAAAATGATATGATAAATAAAGTAATTATTAGCTTTTTTTAATCATTTATTTTTATATAAGTCATTAAAGTTCAATATATCTAAGATGACCAATTTGTGTCTGTTATAGATAGAATTTTAGAATATCATTACAAGAGAACAATGCTAAAACAACACCTAAGACATTAAGTGTGCTACAAATAAATAAATTTAAATAAACAGAAATTAAAAATATTTAACAACATTCTTCCACAAAATTTGAAATATTCAACATCCAGACACACTCTATTCCATTAAAAATTAAATAAAAATAAGAAACATCAGAACTAAAACTTCCAACAGCATACCACAAGGATAAACGATAGTGTGTGTGTGCGAGCATATATATATATATATATATATATATATATATATATATATATATATATATATATATATATATATATATATATATATATATATATATATATATATATATGATTGCATTAGAATTTGGTATCCTAATTATGTATAACAGCTAAAGTGATCTCTTGTGTTTAAAATTTGTTTTATCCTGTATCTTGGTATGTTATTGGCCTAAAGATCTTGTATCTTGTAGATTCCTTGAAAGGTAGCTCTATAAAATTTCACTCATTTTGGTTTTTAATTTATAGAGCTCGTATCTTTTCCATGATATTCTCCACAACAATAGATAAACTATCAGGTGTGGAATACCATCGAAAAGCACACTCTAGATGAGATTCTCGTGATAACCCATTAGGAAGTAGATCCCAAATGGCTACACTAACAAAATTCTTTTTTATCCTAGAGGGTTACTCACAGTTGTCATATACTGTGTGACGAGTTTTCATGGTTTGGTTAGGAGAGAAAATAGACAAATTCATAGACATGTGATTGACTAATTCTTAAATCATTTACGTTGAGAAATAAAATGAAAGGCATGCACCTTGCAGAAAATCCAAAGCACACCAAGGAGTGATGTTCTTCCCAGAGAAAAGAGATAGTGTATCTGAAACCCAAACAAAACAAAAAAAAGTCAGTACTATAATAGTATTAAAAAAAACCCCAAACATAACATTAATTATTGATCCATTATTCATAACAAAAACAAACCTCTACAAAAAACTATATAAAACCACAATCTTATCAATTGATGAATTAAATAAAACCGTAATCTCTTAAATTTCAAATCAACAAAAAGACATTCAACAAAATCATAAATAATACAAATATGAGTTCATAAAAACCAGGAGAAACAAACTTTGGTTATGAGAGATAAGTGGCATACTAGAATACATGAAGAGACAAAAAAAATAAGAAGTTATGAATCTGTTAAACTAACAACAACTTCAAAGGCAGGCATTCATTCATAGAATGTTCTGAAACAAAATTCTTCTGCAACAATTTTTAATTTTAATTAAAATTTGAAATATACAATACCCACATACACTATAATCCATAAAAATTAAATAAAAATAAGAAACATCAGAACTAAAACTTCCAACAGCATACCACAAGGATAAACAATAGTGTGTGCGTGCGCGCGTATATATATGTGTGTGTGTGTGTGCGTGCGCGCGCGTATATATATATATATATATATATATATATATATATATATATATATATATATATATATATATATATATATATATATATATATATATATATATATATATATATATATATATATATATATATATATATATATATATATATGATTGCATTAGAGTTTGGTATCCTTATTATGTATAACAGCTAAAGTTATCTCTTGTGTTTTAAATTTGTTCTATCCTGTATCTTGGTCTGTTATTAGCTTTGGCTTATAGATCTGGTATCTTGTAGAAACCTTGAAAGGTAGCTCTATAAAATTTCACTCATTTTGGTTTTTAACTTATAGAACTCATATCCCTCATATTGAATCAAATGTTGTTATTTGGATTTGTTGTATTTTAGAGAAAATATTCTTATAAACTTCACACCTTTTTACTTTGTTGAACATTATGCTTCTTCTATTTACACCTGCTTATTTATTACAAGGATGAGAATGTAACATTTTCATGAAAATAAATTCAACCAATTATAACTTTCTATGACCACACATTTATTTTTATTTTATAATATATTTTAAATTAAATAAATTTTACAATTATTCTTTAGAAATTCAAATTTTTATCAAACACATAAATTAAATTAATATTACTAAAAATAATAATCACAGAAATATAATTTTAAACGTCAAGATACCAAATATACAAATCATTAAATTGTCCATCAAATAGTTTAATGTAACTAAAAATATTCCCTCTGTCAAAAAATCTTAGAAGTGATTGATTCTCTAGTTAAGAAATACTATTTTTGTGGTTTGTCCAAACTGATGGTACACTACCCTATAACATAATTTTAAACACAGATTTTACACTTATTAAAACACAGATTTTATACTGATGGTACACTACCCTATAACATAATTTTTATATTTATTAGACTTCCTTCGTAGAATTCCTAAAATTAATTAGGATAACAAGTCCAACTCAAATATTTCAGAAATGGTTTGCAAATTTGCCAAATATATAATTTGAAATCTACCCAATCTCCATAATTTGCACATAAACATTTTCAATGCTACTCTTCTTCTTAATAGTGGTACGATGACTTCAGTGATATTAGCATAATCACATGGAGATGAGATGATGTATTATTATGCAAAGACTGTTATATACTGAACCTATGACATAAATTGATGCAATGCAAGAGTTTGTGCAATGTAAATATGACTTCTAATAGCATTGTCAATTTTTCTTAAACTGATGTGTCTATTTTTGTTTTAACAGTGGGGGTTCACTTTTGGAAAAGGTAAAAGGGAAGGCAACAAGGCCATGAAGTCCTTGGTAATCATTCTTTATCTTTGTAAAATAACTATTTTTGAGTCAACTTAGATTGATTGATTTCCTTCATGTGATTTTATTGATTTCTCAACAACCTAAAAATATATTTTATTGATTCACATTGTTTTCTATTTTCAAAAATATAGAAGCTAATTACCTGGAATTAGTATGTTGATCAACGTTTGATATTGTCTTCGGTGCATCTCCTCCATATATAATATGGTACAGTTTTTCCCCAAGGACAAATGTGTTTATTGAGACACCCTAAATATATGAAACAAATTTATTAAAATTATTATCGACTTCATTATTATTATCATTATAAATAAATATATGATTTAAATTTTTTATCATGAACTTAATAACTGAATCATTTTAGATTGATTTCAAGAAATGAAACTATCGTGTAAGTTTATATTCTAAGGACAATACATGCTATAGTGCTTGAAATGATAGAATAATTACCTCAAATATTTTATTGTCTCCTAATTTGACCTTAGTAACAAATCTTCTGTCTCTTGTGGTAGCCCCAACTACAATTGCCCAGGGTGAAAGATTTCTTAGAGAAGAAGGGTATGGACCATCGTTCCCTACTGCCACTACCGAGAGAATTCCATAGCGCATAGCATGGCATGGAATGATCCAACAGAAAATGAATCATTAAATTGATTAAGATTGTCTGCTGATTCAGCTTGTAGTGAGATTGATAATATATCAACCCCGTCTCTAATTGCATCCTCAAATGCATCAAGAATACTTGTTTCATAGCAACCAGTAGACCAACACAATGTGTATACAGCAATACGTGCAGACGGGACTGCACCCCTGGCTGTTCCTTGTGCAAGTCCTACCATGCTTGCCATGGAAATTGGATTCCCAGCTGCAATTAATGCTGTATGAGTTCCGTGTCCATCTGATTCTCTCTGAGACATATAATCTTCTTCGTTCAAAGGTTCATTAAAAAAAATAATGTCTAGCTCCAATGATTTTAATTTCCTATAAAAACATATACACTTATATTAGCATTTTTTATGGCTATATTTCATATCTATATAATCATACATTCATATGTTTATCATATTTAAATACTGGTTTCTTACCATCATTTCCGAATATGTTTGAGAGAGGGAGATGTTCAAAGTTTAATTTGTATTGTAAATAAATTTTCATAATGTTATAGTATAAATGACTATATATAATAAATATACCTTTAGGAAAAGACAAGGAATCTAACCCTACTAAAATTCATAAAATATTAATTACCTGTTGCAAGTAAAATTATAAGCATAGCATCGGCCTTTCCATTTGGTAGGTGGCAGACCAAAACCTTTATCACTGAAGCTAGCAGATTCTGGCCAAATTCCACTATCGATAACTCCAACGATAACATCACTTTCATAATATTGTCTTTCCACATATTGTGTAAGACCAAGATAATCCTATGATTTGGTGGTAAGGAGGTGTCTCTTTCTATTAGGAAAAATAGACACCACCCCTTCAAGCCCTACATTAGAAATCAAAGTTTAATGGTTAACACATTATTTAATATTCAAAAAATGGATGACTAAAGTTTAAATAGAAAGGAGAAAATTGTACTCACCGGCCATTTTATTTGCTTCTTCTTATGTCAGGTTGGCTACAAAAGCACCAAAACTCTTCTTGTAATATTGAAGTATTGTTTTTGGCTCTTGACCGCTAAAATTGAATACATGAAAAATGATATGATAAATAAAGTAATTATTAGCTTTTTTTAATCATTAATTTTTATATAAGTCATTAAATTTCAATATATCTAAGATGACCAATTTGTGTCTGTTATAGATAGAATTTTAGAATATCATTACAAGAGAACAATGCTAAAACAACACCTAAGACATTAAGTGTGCTACAAATAAATAAATTTAAATAAACAGAAATTAAAAATATTTAACATTCTTCCACAAAATTTGAAATATTCAACATCCAGACACACTCTATTCCATTAAAAATTAAATAAAAATAAGAAACATCAGAACTAAAACTTCCAACATTATACCACAAGGATAAACGATAGTGTGTGTGTGCACGCATATATATATATATATATATATATATATATATATATATATATATATATATATATATATATATATATATATATATATATATATATATATATATATATATATATATATATATATATATATATATATATATATATATATATATATATATATATATATATATATATATATATATATATGATTGCATTAGAATTTGGTATCCTAATTATGTATAACAGCTAAAGTGATCTCTTGTGTTTAAAATTTGTTTTATCCTGTATCTTGGTATGTTATTGGCCTAAAGATCTTGTATCTTGTAGAATCCTTGAAAGGTAGCTCTATAAAATTTCACTCATTTTGATTTTTAATTTATAGAGCTCGTATCTTTTCCATGATATTCTCCACAACAATAGATAAACTATCAGGTGTGGAATACCATCTAAAAGCACACTCTAGATGAGATTCTCGTGATAACCCATTAGGAAGTAGATCCCAAATGGCTACACTAACAAAATTCTTTTTTATCCTAGAGGGTTACTCACAGGGTTACTCACAGTTGTCAAATACTGTGTGACGAGTTTTCATGGTTTGGTTAGGAGAGAAAATAGACAAATTCATAGACATGTGATTGACTAATTCTTAAATCATTTACGTTGAGAAATAAAATGAAAGGCATGCACCTTGCAGAAAATCCAAAGCACACCAAGGAGTGATGTTCTTCCCAGAGAAAAGAGATAGTGTATCTAAAACCCAAACAAAACAAAAAAAAAAAGTCAGTACTATACTAGTATTAAAAAAAACCCCAAACATAACATTAATTATTGAACCATTATTCATAACAAAAACAAACCTCTACAAAAAACTATATAAAACCACAATCTTATCAATTGATGAATTAAATAAAACCGTAATCTCTTAAATTCCAAATCAACAAAAAGACATTCAACAAAATCATAAATAATACAAATATGAGTTCATAAAAACCAGGAGAAACAAACTTTGGTTATGAGAGATAAGTGGCATACTAGAATACATGAAGAGACAAAAAAAAAAAAAAAGAAGTTATGAATCTGTTAAACTAACAACAACTTCAAAGGCAGGCATTCATAGAATGTTCTGAAACAAAATTCTTCAGCAACAATTTTTAATTTTAATTAAAATTTGAAATATTCAATACCCACATACACTATAAACCATTAAAAATTAAATAAATATAAGAAACATCAGAACTAAAACTTCCAACAGCATACCACAAGGATAAACAATAGTGTGTGCGTGCGCGCATATATATATATATATATATATATATATATATATATATATATATATATATATATATATATATATATATATATATATATATATATATATATATATATATATATATATATATATATGATTGCATTAGAGTTTGGTATCCTTATTATGTATAACAGCTAAAGTTATCTCTTGTGTTTTAAATTTGTTCTATCCTGTATCTTGGTCTGTTATTAGCTTTGGCTTATAGATCTGGTATCTTGTAGAAACCTTGAAAGGTAGCTCTATAAAATTTCACTCATTTTGGTTTTTAATTTATAGAGCTCATATCCCTCATATTGAATCAAATGTTGTTATTTGGATTTGTTGTATTTTAGAGAAAATATTCTTATAAACTTCATACCTTTTTACTTTGTTGAACATTATGCTTCTTCTATTTACACCTGCTTATTTATTACAAGGATGAGAATGTAATATTTTCATGAAAATAAATTCAACCAATTATAACTTTCTATGACCACACATTTATTTTTATTTTATAATATATTTTAAATTAAATAAATTTTACAATTATTCTTTAGAAATTCAAATTTTTATCAAACACATAAATTAAACTAATATTACTAAAAATAATAATTACAGAAATATAATTTTAAACGTCAAGATACCAAATATACAAATCATTAAATTGTCCATCAAATAGTTTAATGTAACTAAAAATATTCCCTCTGTCAAAAACTCTTAGAAGTGATTCATTCTCTAGTTAAGAAATACTATTTTTGTGGTTTGTCCAAACTGATGGTACACTACCCTATAACATAATTTTAAACACAGATTTTACACTTATTAAAACACAGATTTTATACTGATGGTACACTACCCTATAACATAATTTTTATATTTATTAGACTTCCTTCATAGAAATCCTAAAATTAATTAGCATAACAAGTCCAACTCAAATATTTCAGAAATGGTTTGCAAATTTGCCAAATATATAATTTGAAATCTACCCAATCTCCATCATTCGCACATAAATATTTTCAATGCTACTCTTCTTCTTAATAGTGGTACGATTACTTCAGTGATATTAGCAGAATCACATGGAGATGAGATGATGTATTATTATGCAGAGACTGTTATATACTGAACCTTTGACATAAATTGATGCAATGCAAGAGTTTGTGCAATGTAAATATGACTTCTAATAGCATTGTCAATTTTTCTTAAACTGATGTGTCTATTTTTGTTTTAACAGCGGGGGTTCACTTTTGGAAAAGGTAAAAGGGAAGGCAACAAGGCCATGAAGTCCTTGGTAATCATTCTTTATCTTTGTAAAATAACTATTTTTGAGTCCACTTAGATTTATTAATTTCCCTCATGTGATTTTATTGATTTCTCAACAACCTAAAAATATATTTTATTGATTCACATTGTTTGCTATTTTCAAAAATATAGAAGCTAATTACCTGGAATTATTATGTTAATCAACGTTTGATATTGTATTCGGTGCATCTCCTCCATATATAATATGGTACAGTTTTCCCCAAGGACATATGTGTTTATTGAGACACCCTAAATATTTGAAACAAATTTATTGAAATTATTATCGACTTCATTATTATTATCATTATAAATAAATATATGATTTAAATTTTTTATCATGAACTTAATAACTGAATCATTTTAGATTGATTTCAAGAAATGAAACTATCGTGTAAGTTTATATTCTAAGGACAATACATGCTATAGTGCTTGAAATGATAGAATGATTACCTCAAATATTTTATTGTCTCCTAATTTGACCTTAGTTGCAAATCTTCTGTCTATTGTGGTAGCCCCAACAACAATTACCCAGGGTGAAAGATTTCTTAGAGAAGAAGGGTATGGACCATCGTTCCCTACTGCCACTACCGAGAGAATTCCGTGGCGCATAGCATGGCATGGAATGATCCAACAGAAAATTAATCATTAAATTGATTAAGATTGTCTCCTGATTCAGCTTGTAGTGAGACTGATAATATATCAACCCCTTCTTTAATTGCATCCTCAAATGCATCAAGAATACTTGTTTCATAGCAACCAGTAGACCAACATAATTTGTATACAGCAATACGTGCAGACGGGACTGCACCCCTGGCTGTTCCTTGTGCAAGTCCTACCATGCTTGCCATGGAAATTGGATTCTCAGCTGCAATTGATGCTGCATGAGTTCCGTTTCCATCTGAATCTCTCGGAGACATATAATCTTCTTCGTTCAAAGGTTCATTAAAAAAAAATAATGCCTAGCTCCAATGAACATATACACTTATATTAGCATTTTTTATGGCTATATTTCATATCTATATAATAATACATTCATATGTTTATCATATTTAAATACTGGTTTCTTACCATCATTTCCGAATATGTGTGAAAGAGGGAGATGTTCAAAGTTTCATTTGTATTGTAAATAAATTTTCATAATGTTATAGTATAAATAACTATATATAATAAATATACCTTTAGGAAAAAACAAGGAATCTAACCCTACTAAAATTCATAATATATTAATTACCTGTTGCAAGTAAAATTATAAGCATAGCATCGGCCTTTCCATTTGGTAGGTGGCGGACCAAAATCTTTATCACTGAAGCTAGCAGATTCTGGCCAAATTCCACTATCGATAACCCTAACGATAACATCACTTTCATAATATTGTCTTTCCACATATTGTGTAAGACCAAGATAATCCCATGATTTGGTGGTAAGGAGGTGTCTCTTTCTATTAGGAAAAATAGACACCACCCCTTCAAGCCATACATTAGAAATCAAAGTTTAATGGTTAACACATTTTTTAATATTCAAATAGTGTTTATCGCAATTGGCTCAAAGATAAGGTATATAAAATTTCCATTAGTATATCATAAGGTTGAACGCATGTGTGTGCGTGCATGCGGGTACATATTACCATCTAGATTGTGTTAAGTCGGGATATTGTGATTGATGAAAATTCTGCTTGGAATTGCAATTCTAGTAATTTATTTAGGAAGCCATTGTTGAGCTCTGACTTCAACGAAGAAACAGTTAAAGTCGAAGTCGAAGGAATTGCTGAAAATCCACTTGAAGACGCGGTCGAGGTCGAAGTAGTTGCTAACATTCCTGACACAGTCGAAGTCGAAGAGGATGTAGTTGGCATAAGCCAAAGATCTCAAAGAACAAGACTTCATAATTATGAAGTGATTGGTGATGATGAAGTCACATCACATGGAGAATTAGTTCATTTTGCTTTACTTGAAGGTGTTGAACCAATCAACTATAGATAAGCTTTGAAGATTAATCAGTGGAAGTTAGCTATGATTAAAGACTTACAAGCAATCAAAAGAAATAACACATGGGAGTTAGTCAAATTTCCAGCACATACAAAGGCTATCGATGTGAAGTGGGTGTTCAAATTGAAACATAATGTTGATGGGGCGATAGCAAGATATAAAGCAAGGCTAGTAGCTTGAGGGTTTTTTCAAAGATAAGGACTCGACTATTCTGAAGTGTTTTCTTCAGTAGCAAGACTGGAGACTGTTTGACTAGTGGTAGCATTGGCATGCAACCAAGGTTGGTCGATATTTCATTTAGATGTGAAATCAGCATTTCTAAATGGTCCGTTAGACGAAGAGGTCTATGCCACACAACCTCCAGAGTTTGTGATTCAGAAGGAAGCGAGTAAAGTATATAAGTTGCACAAATTGCTTTAGGGCCTCAAGCAGGCACCTAGAGCATGGAACAAGAAGATCGACTCATACTTAGTCGAATTGAGATTTGTAAAATACAAATCTAAGTATGGTGTCTATGTTCAGGTGGTAGCACAAGATATAACAATCATTTGCTTATATGTTGATGACTTGTTAGTAATTGGAAATAGCTTGAAGAACTTGTCGAAGTTCAAAGAGCTGATGATGAAAGAATTTGAAATGTCAGATTTGGGAAAATTGTCTTATTTCCTAGGTATGGAATTTCAAGTGTCGAAGCAAGGTATGGCGCTACATCAAAGGAAGTATATCAAAGAGATCCTCAAGAGATTCGAAATGGAAGATTTGAATCCTGCCTCTTCATCCATCGAACCAAATGTGAAGTTGGAGAAGCATGGGGAGGAAGACAAAGTTGATGCAACTTTTTTCAAACAAGTTATTAGATCTTTGAGGTATGTGTGCAACAGTCAACCAGATATAGGTTTCACAGTCAGATTAGTAAGCAAATATATGATCGAACCAAAGGTGTCACATATGAAGGATGCAAGAAGAATCCTGAGATATTTGAAAGGATCAATAAATTGTGGAATACTATTTCGACAAGACTCTGAAGGAAAATAAGCAATCGTAAATTGTTTTTAAGATGCTAATTGGTGTGGAGATAAGGAAGATCGAAGAAGCACAACTGGATATTTCTTTCAAGTATTTGGTGCTCCAATCTCATGGTGTTCGAAGAAGCAACCTGTGGTGGCATTGTCTTCATGTGAACTTGAATATATAGCAGGATCCTATGTTACGTGTCAAGCAATTTGGATTGAAACTTTACTTGAAGAAATGGAAGTCGAAGTGAGGAAATCGTTTGTGTTGCAAATCGACAACAAGTCCTCCATAAATCTGACGAAGAATCCAGTTCTGTATAGAAGGAGTAAGCATATTGAAGCTAGATTTCACTTCTTAAGGGAGAAGGTGAATCGAGGTGAACTTGACGTTAGGCATTTCTCAAGTGAAGTACAGTTGTCCGACATTTTCACCAAAGGAATGAAGATCGACATATTCCTGAATTTGAGAAAGAAATTACGAATAATTCAGTTCGACTATGACTAGAGTTGTTCGACAACTTGGATTATAGTGGTGTGTTGAGAAATTATTAGGTTTGTTGAAATATTAGTGGGATTGATATTATTAATATGATATCAAATATAATCTAATATAATAATATCAAATATAATCCTAGTTGTGTAAGCCCAAGCCCAATTAGGTTGTATATAAATAGTCATAGGTTGCATCTTTATTTATACAATTCAAGTGAATAATATAATCCTTATTTCTTTTATTATTCTCTCTCTTTCTCTCCTCACTAATAGTACCTCACGCACTAACAAAATTATAGTAGTCCGAAACTTAGAGTTTTTAATTTCTATTATTAATATATCATTTGTAAATGAAAAAATTTATTTTCGTTGTGCTTTTTAAATATTATAGTGAAGATACACTAACCAGAATATGGGCTATGTTAATCAATGGGAGAACTATCATATTCCTCTATCTTTGTCGTGTTTTGATTACATCCGTCACCGATTGGACAGGTTGTTTTGTATTTATTTGCAAACACATGAGTGATAAGCAAAACCTAAAGTACATACATGCAGCATAATAGTCTTTTTTTTTTTTTTATATTATGAGTGAAAGTTAAATAAGTATCCGCAAGAAGAACTAGCATATGACTCTTCTCATTATCCATAACCGCTAAAAAGACTTAGATCGCTGCACGGTCTACGTACTCGTCGATATGTGGAAACAAAATAATCCCATAAATTGTAAAAGCCAGGACATTTATGAAACAAGGCCAGTTTCTAACTCCTGCCAAATACTCCATTCTTACTTCCAAATACTTTTGAGGAAATTCAGAGAAGTTATTACATTTTTTTCTTTAGTTCCAAATCTTGTACTTCAACTCCCAAAATTGAAGCAAATAATTTGGAGTAATTTCGTTTCATACAAGAGTAAGGTTTGATATTCATCAAAGAGTATCCTAATATTGTGGCATACAAGAGTAAAGTTTGATATTCTCCAAAGAGTATCTTAAAATTCATTTAGTGTAGCTAGATTTTTCCGTCTGATTCTTTTTTCGTATTTAAAGATAACGAGCATTTGACGATATAAATGGGTATCTGCCTAATGATTTTGAACCCAGAGTTGTACTACACAGTTACGAGAAAAGTTTTAATGGATTTATTGTGAAGTTGAGCAGAAGATGAGACAAAAAAATTTATTGGTACTATATTATTCTTAATATAAAAAAAAATTAAACAATATGAAATGAATGAGGCATAAATTAATAAAATTAATAAAATAAAGAATCTGAAAGATTGGTAAGGAAACTCAACAAATTAAACAAATTAAAAGGGTACATTCTATTTGTTACATGTGAACCAACCATTCTATTTTTTTTATTTTAATATAATTTTCTAATTATGTTGGAAGTCCTTTAAAATCTCAATTTTATTATTCAAATTAAGAAGTTAAATAGGGTTTTGGTCCTTATAAATATTTCAATTTTTTTAGTTTCTATTAAAAAAATTATATATTTTAGTCCCTACAAAAAAATTATACATGCAATTTTAATCCCTACTATTCATTAAAATTTTAAAAATTATTTATTTATCTTTTAATTTTTAAATTTTTGAATAACTTTTTTTAATGCATGTTTAGAATACTTTAAAATATTTATTTGTCAAATTTTAAAATTTTTAAATATGAGAATTATTAAATATGAATTTTTAAAATCTCAAAAAATAAGAATACAAGTAATGAAAATCTCGATTTAAAAATCAAATTTTGAGTTCTTTTTTTCAATGTAAATAAAATAAAAAGGGCTTTGAATGGGAATAAATTACGTTAGAAATGAAAATCGTGTTTCAAACGTACATTTTTCAAAAACTCTTTTCTCAATATGCTTATATACTTCGACTAATTTGAGTACGCTAAAATATTGAACACACCAACATCTAATTGCTAAGACCCCTATTTATATTAATTAGACTATAACGGTCTTCTCTCAATGAAGATGACACGTTTTCGTCTATATGCACTTCGTCTTTCACAAGCCTTCACGCGTCCTTCTTGAGGAACGAATTAGGCCAAAATATAGTTATTGAACAATTTTAAATTTCTTTAAGTCAAACTCCAAGTCCAAATGAATAAAAAACTTTCTAAGTCGTAATATAACATAACCTACGTTGAAGTGCATATTAGTGCAAACATTTTCGAAATTACGCACATGTTTTGAAGAGAGAATGATCATAATCTTATGGATATGTTCTTGAGACTCTTCTATCATGCCTGTCCCCAGTCAGCTGCAGGCAGTGCTTCAGCACTGGGCCTTACAATCCTGGAGGCCCAAATCTTTTTATTATTAATAAACAAACAAGAAATGCTAGCAAGGAAAATGAAACATAAAAAAAAACTAAAAACAACTTTGTCTCTCACGCTCTCTTTTTATTATCCCTCTTTCTCTTCTTCTCAATCTCAGCAACATTACAAAAGAACAACGTTACAAAAAAAAACGAAACGTCGTACACCATCGTCGACAATGGTGAAGTCAGGCTAAAAATTTTAGGATGGCCGCTACGGTAAAGTAAGAGTTATAAATAAATATAAAAATTATATTAGATAAAACATTTAAATAGTAACCAAATATAATAATATATTAACAAAATATAGCTATATATTTGCAACCATTGTGACAGTAACATCAACTTTTTTGTTTGTTGTAATGCAATTCATTAAGATAACAATTCTCAAATAAAAATATTTAATTTGCATCCATTTGGAATTTTGTCTTAAATTTGTATAATATTCAGAGATAGATTTGAGACGGATTTTGGTTCTATATATAGACTTTGCGATGAATTTTAATTATAATACAAATCTTTTATTTATTTTACTATTTTTTATATTACATCTCAAAATCTCTATAAACGCGAAATTGAGACAAAATTTTAAAGAGCCTTTAAGATAAGAATTTATAAAATACACGACTATTATTTATTTTACTTTCTTTTAAAAAAAAAAAATTGTCTCAAGTCTTTGACAAACATAAATTATAGAAAATAATGTAAATATTAACAATAATTAAAATAAGTAATTATGAATTATAATAATAATTAGTTTTGAAATGCGGAGTTGTAGTTGATAGAATAAAGTATAAATATAATATAGATTTAATTGGAACTTTGGTTCTCCTATTTTGTATTTTTTTTTTTATTTTGGTCCACCATTTTTAAAACTACGATTTTGGTCTTCCTTTTAAATTTTCTGTTGAAAAAGGGACAAAAATAGGGACTAATTTTGTAGAAAAAAGCAAAATAGAAAGACGAAAACTGCACAGAAAACTTAAAAGTGGTATTTAAAATAAAAGGATCAATATAAAAAAATACAAAATAGGAACACTAAAGTTACAATAGCCTATAAAATATAGGTTGACTTTTCTTTATTGATAAATTAGTTAGTTGAGATTTTACCAACAAATAAAAGTTAGTTGTGTGTACTATATATTGGTGAGGGATCATAAAATAATATATTCCAATGTTTACTAATACTTTTAAATCACTATTTATGTAAACTAAATGAATAAGATATTGTTTAGCTTGTATTTAAAAAAATATTGTTTTTTAATATTCATTTATCAAGTGGTATTAGGATATGAATTTTTTTTTTAAAACAATGGTGTGGCCGTGGCCTTCCTTTGACACCCCCTAGCTCCGCCACTGATCGTCGGTCCACTGCCGTAAGCGACAATACGCCTTACAAGGCACTGTAATGAGACACCGCATCGTAATGTAACAAATACCATGGAGAATACTTAATTCACTGTAGTCTACGTATGCATGTAGTGTAATGTACATATGCATGGCATGGTAGTTACATGGTAGTTAGTTTGTGTTAGTTACAAATGATGACGTGGCATGAGATAGTTAACTCTTAGTGAGCTGCATATATAAGCCACTATGTAACTGTTTTCTGTTAAGCACTTTGAATAATAAGAAAGCTTCATCTCTTTCTCTCTCTTTTCCTTTGATCTCTTTCACCATTTTTTCTTCTCCAATGGAGTTTTGAGTATTACTTTGATGGTATCAGAGCAGGTTCGTCCTGCTCTGCTTTTGCTGCGATATTGCTTTCTTGTTTTCTTAATTGATTGGTTATGGTGATCGAAGATTCTTGGAGATTCAGTTTTCTTTCTTGATTCTTTTCGTGTTTCTTTCTGCGTTTTGTTTGGTTGATTGAAGATCTTGCTCGTAGCCATGGCGAGAAATCAGACCAACAACGGCCAAAATCAAGTGGATCAACTCGATCCTTATTACGCTCATGCATCTGAAAACTCATCTATAGTTTGTGTTACACCAGCTTTATCTGGTGAAAATTATCATGCATGGTCAATGAAGATGAGAAGGGCATTGGCGATGAAGAACAAATTCAAATTCGTTGATGGCTCCATACAAGTTCCAAATGAAGGTGATCTCAATTATGCTGCATGGAAGAGATGTAACAATTTGGTTCACACATGGATCATCAACTCTACTACACCATCAATAGCACAGAGTGTAGTGTTTATTGATAATGCAATTGATATGTGGAACAATCTCAAAGATCGGTTCATGAGAGGAGATCGAATTAGGGTTGCACCAAGAAATCTTGAATCTCAAACAAGGTACTAAGAAGATATCTGATTGTTTCACTGAATTGAGAGGATTATGGGAAGAACTGGATCAATATAGACCAGTTCCAAATTGCACTTGTAGAGTTCCATGCACATGCTTAGCTATGAGGAATGTCAAGACTTTCAAAGCTGAAGATAGAATAATACAATTTCTGATTGGGCTGAGTGAAGAATATATCAGGGAGTGGCATCGCAAGTGCTACTCATGGATCCTATGCCACCAATAAATAGAGTTTTCTCTTTGGTTATGCAACAAAAGAGAAAATTGCAATATGGAACAAGCTCTTTCAGCACAAATGTGAATGAAGAGAGTGCTGGATTAGTGAATGCAGTGGATGGACAAAGGCAATATGGAAGAGGAAGAGGCAATGGGAACTATAATCAAGGAAGAGGAAGAGGAAATCCAAAGGTTTGTACATACTGTGGAAAAACTGGCCACACCATTGATGGATGTTATAAGAAGCATGGATATCCTCCAAACAATGGCAAAGGGAATTCCTATGTGAATCAAGTTGATAGTGAAGAAGTAGAGACCAAATCCACAATTGGCTCAACTAGTGACAATGGAAGCATGACTTTGACAAAAGATCAATATCAATCATTGATGGCTTTGCTGGAAAAGAACACTGGATCAGTTAATCTGACTAAAGGAGGTAATCCTTTCATAGCCAGTTTTAATGTTCACAGTATTGTAGATTGGATACTTGATACTGGAACCACACATCATATATGTTTCTCTTTGGATTGGTTTGATAAATATAATGAGATAAGTCCCATTGTGGTTAATCTACCTAATGGGAATTCTATTATTGCCTCTATATCTGGTAATGTGAAGTTATCAAATAATCTTACAATTTCAAATGTGTTTTATTTGCCACAATTTGAAGTAAATTTGATTTCTGTATCAAAGATGTGTAAGGAACAAGATTGTGATCTTGTATTTGGTACTGATAGTTGCATAATACAGGGAAAGAAGGATTTGAAGAGGATTGGTTTTGCTAAGGAGCATAATGGTCTCTATCACTTGGAAGCTAGAAGAAGCAAGAGCATAGGAATGGTTTCTAGTGTATTTGTAAATAGAAAAATTGCAAATAAAGAAAGTATACCACCTAGTGTACTGTGGCATCTTAGGCTAGGACATTTGTCATATGATATGATGAATTGTATGAACAAATTGTATAGTTATATTCCAAATGGCATCAATGCCAGCAAGCCAGGAAGAAAATTCTGCCTTTTCCCATTAGCAATAGAAATGCAAATAAAGCTTTTGATCTTGTGCATTTGGATATTTATGGACCATTCAACACTGCTTCTATTCATGGATACAAGTATTTTTTGACTATTCTTGATGATTTTAGTAGGCATGTTTGGGTGGTAATGATAAAAGTTAAATCTGAAGTACCACAGAAAATTAGAGACTTTGTAAGCATGGTAGAAACACAATTTAATTCAACAGTCAAAGCAGTTAGAAGTGACAATGGAGTTGAATTAGCCATGCCAATGTATTATGCTTCTAAAGGAATCCTACATCAAAGAGATGTGTGTATACTCCACAACAAAATGGCAGAGTTGAAAGGAGGCATTAGCATATATTGAACATTAGTCGTGCTCTTATGTTTCATTCAGGCTTGGCAAAAGAGTATTGGTCTTATGTTGTGTTACATGTTGTCTTCCTCATTAATAGAATACCTACAAAGATTTTGAAAAACAAATCCTCTTATGAGATGTTATATGGAGATGCACCTGATCTTAGCTCCCTGAAAGTGTTTGGTTGTTTGAGTTATGCTTCAACACTACCAAACAATAGACTCAAATTTGATGCTAGGGCAAGAAAGTGTGCTTTCTTAGGCTACAAGGCAGGTATGAAGGGTTTTGTATTATTAGATATTGTCATACCCTAATTTTTGACCCCCTGAGATGTCATATCTTTTAAACTTTTCATCAAATACAAAATAGATACCCAGAGCAGTCACTTGTTCATCTGATACCCAGTCTAGGGTTTTGAGCCCCATCAAGGACTAAAATCAGGGATCACATTTGAGAAACCCTAGAAAACTCCAGGGCATCACTCAAAGGCATCAATCATCTTCAAATAGCTCATATGACAATATCCATTGGGCATTACACTCCAATCCAAGATCCACAGTCATCAATTTCATCTGGTCGACAATTAGGGTTTTTGACCTAATTCACCTGGATGGTTGACTTTTAATCAGGGCATGGATCCAAAACTCAAGACATGGTTCAAGGACTTCTACTACCTCAATATATTCCATTTACATCACTCATTTGAGGAGAAGATCTTGATTCCACACAAAAGTCCAAAATCTCACTTTATTAGGAAAAAGTCAACTGTATAGGATCACCTTTGACTTTTAAGATTTTTGGTCAAACCATGACTTTTAAAGATCAATATCATCAATATATGGTTACTAAAGTCATTTGACCAAAGAAATTCAAAGAGATTCATCAAGGAGCAAAAAGTCGGGAATTAGGGTTTTTGAGGGCATTGTGGGAACTCAAAATTTCACCTACACAACTCAAAAAACTTCCAACATGAAAGTTGTAGATCTTGCAAAATAAAACAACATCTTACAATGCAACTTTTTTCAAGAAATCAATCATTTAAGAGATTTGGAATTTTCAAGCTTTAGGTTATAAAAACTTAGAAATTTTTCTAAGTGTTTTTAACCTAGTTTTCATCCAACTTTGGGCTCATTTTTCACAATTTTCTCAAATGATTCTGAAGGAACCGTAAACTAATGATTTGAAGTAGATGAATCACCCAAGGAATCTTCTCACCAACCAATTAGAGCTCATTTCTGTCTCAGAATTGTACCCTAAGATCAAGCAAAATCGAGGGCTAGGGGATTGATCAAATGGAATCAAAATTCCCATCATTGCATTTTGGATATTTTTGAATTCCTTCATAGCCAAGAAACCAAATCAACCTCACTAAGCAAGCTCACTCTCTCAATCAGTACTGAACCATTTGCCTATAAATAGAGGGCTCTTTCTCATTCAAAAAACACACCAAAGCAACCATATTCCTTGCTTTCTCTTTCTCTTCTCATGCTTATGGTTTTTCAAAGTTCTTTGGCAAGAAGAATCGTTTTCTTCAAACCAGAGCTTCTCTTTGGAAAGTAAGCACTCTAACATCTCAAGGGGGCTCATTTGAGGTGATCCAAGCACCTGGATCACTTCTGTAGGTGGAGGAACACCATTGTTGCTCTCATTTTGGAGCTGTTGCAGTTGGAGGTCCATAGAGCAATTCAGAAGGTTTCTAACAAAGCCAAGCATCCAGACACGTTCCTTAGGGCATAGTGAAGCTGTTCAGATGGTTGTAGCTCATATGTAACTGAAGATTCATCACCCTCCATGTGCATTTGAAGCTCAAATCGAAGGTGTCGGGTAGAGCAATTCAGAAGGATTGAAGTCACAATAAGCATTCAGTTAGCATCACTGAGTCCCAAGGAAGCTTTTAGGATCATTCATACAAGCCCAGGTGTTCTCTATCATCCTCACGGCCTCCATTTTCAGAGGTAAGTTTCTCAACTCCACCTCTTTAATTCGTGTACCTTTTTGGTTAAAGCTCAATACCATTTCATTCAGCATCATCAGAGGATTAAAAACCCTCTATCATCAGTCATTTATACTTCAGTATGGCCATTTAATTTGAATTGCAAATTTTAGGGTTCTTCATGTATTTTAGATAATTCAGTAGATGTGGTTAATATAAATTCATGTTAGTTACATATTTGAAATCGTGAGAGAATTTAGAGCAACTTTGGTCTTTACATCTTTGCAAATGATTGAGAGTTGAGAGAATTCAGAATTTCAAAAAATCCAAAAGCTAGAGGTTGAAGATGACAATGGTGGTGGCGCGCAAAATTCAAATCCAAGGCTAAAGTTTATTTTATTTTGAATGGTAGTTGTTTCATAAACGACTAAATCGTTATAGCCCAGTGGTAAAGAGTGTTTGTGTGTAGTGCGTGCCCAAGGTCTGGGGTTCGAATCCCCTTCGCCCCGAACCTTTTGATTTTATTTCTTTTTTTTGCTTCTATGCACTTGAATAATATATGTATTGCAATGGAACCATTACTTTGTCACCAAGCACGCGTTGGCTCAGTGGTGTTGTTTTGGGCTGGTAACATAAAGGGCGTGGGTTCAAACCTTGGTGGTGACAAAATCCTATTTTTTATCACTTTTTCCATTTAATTTCTTCACAACTTTAACCAATTATTTAACCTATCAAATTAAATCATTTTCACTTCATTTTTCATACACTTATCATTTAATATAGGGTTAAATAAGTTTTTGGTCCCTGTAAATATCTCAATTTTGGTTTTTAGTCCCTATAAAAAAATTGTTGACTTTTAATCATTATAAAATCACTTTTGCACTCACTTTTAGTCCTTATACAGGGACTAAAAGTGAGTGCAAAAGTAATTTTATAGGGACTAAAAGTCGACTTTTTTTAATAGGGACTAAAAGTAGTTTTTGGTAATTTTATAGGGACTAAAAACATATTTAACCCTTTAATATATCTATTTTATGAATAATCAAAAAAATCATAAAAATGATGTATTCTTTAGGAATTTCTAAAATACTTTTAATACATTTTCATTTGATTTTAAACTTAATCTTTCTTTGTGAATAATTTTGTGATAAAACCCTAATCATATAGGTCTTAATTAGGTATAGATTTTATCTTTACCTTAATTAAGTTGACTTTTGTCAATTTTCAAAAACTGTTTTCAATCTCCGATTAAACGGATGATTAAGGTTTTCAAACAACAAAACCTTATATCATTTCAATCATTTTCCAACTGTTTTCATAAACAGTAAATCATTTTCATTGGGCCTCTATTAGAGTGTAAGACCCAACACCTTCTTTCTTTTCATAGTTTGTTTTCAAAAACTGTATTTACAAAATCTTCTTTCTGTTTTCAAAACATTCTTCTAGTATTTGAAGGGCATTATTCCCGGTGAAACTCTTCAGATACCTATGTGACCTCTGACCATCTTCACTTCTTCTGTTTTCAAAAACCATTAACTGTTTATAATAAATATTCAACTGCTATCAATAAAACAACAAAAATTGCTGGTAAGGCTTTGTACATACTTCTTCAAAGGCCTCCACTCCATCCAGGTTAGGCTTTACAAGCTTTCAATTTACAGTCTTTATTTAAATTACTGTCAAATATAGAACTGTTTATATATATTAGAACTACGTTTGAGTATAAACCCTATGACAGTTAAACTATATATATATATATATATATATATATATATATATTAGGAATATGGCCTAGGATTGAGAATATCTTCCCGGTGAAGGCTCTTTCCTAATTAGAGATTTGTAGTTCAAACCCCCAAGATGAATTATTCCCGGTGAAACATCTTGGCAAAAACCTTAGAACAAAAAAATAGGACACATCCACCCAAAGAGGATTTATTCCCGGTGAAACCTCTTACCCATTTGCTTAGAGCCAAAATAAGTTCAAAACCACATAGCTTTCTCTTGTGTTATAACAAGGACCCTCGATGACCCTCGATTAGCCTCCTCTTGGGCTTTGAACAAGGACCAACGGGCTTCTTAAAAGCATTTCCAGCTTCCTCTTGAGCTTGTATACAAGGACCCATCAGGTTTCTTATAAACATAGGAACAGGTCTTTAGTTACCTTTTAGCCTATCCTGGTGAGTTTCTTCCATTCTTTAAACCAGACTTTAAACAAGCTAAGATTGTCTCAATTTCATATTGAGTACACTTTTTGGAATGAGAGACATGGACAGTCTCTGTCACCCTTATCTTCATCAATCTTCCTTAGCAGAGTCTAGGATCAATGTTTGCTTATCCTCAGTCAGTGTCAGCCTTAATCTTGGGCTTTAAAACAAGAAGTCTCCACTAGATAATCTTTCTGCCATTTTAACAAAAACCCCTGGAAAGGGTTAGCCTCCAATTATTCCTTCATTTCAACAAAAACCCCTGGAAAGGGTCAGCCTCCAAAATCACTCCTTCAAATCCAAAGATTTATTCCTTTAAAGGGATAAATTCCCCAAAAGAGTCAAAAACCCCTGGAAAGGGTCAACCTCCAAAAACATGATAAAAGTTTAGTCTTTTATTAGACTATTTCTCCAGCTGAGTCAAAATCCCTAGAAAGGGTTAGCTTCCAAAAAACATAAAAAATAAACTAGTTTGTTAAAACCTCTAGCAAAATAAAACTCCCTCCGTGAGTCTTTCATTTTTTTTAGCCACAACCTTGGGCTTTGTACAAGGCAGATAAACCATATTTCCCTGTGTCAAAGATTCCTAATCTCAAGGATCTTTTCCCCATAGAGTCTTCCATACTCAGTTAATTTAAGAGTCCGCCACAACCTTGGGCTTTGTACAAGGCAGAAAATAATATTTCCCCTAGCTAGAGTAGCCACAACCTTGGGCTTCATACAAGGCACAAATTAAATAACTTTCACAGTTAAGAGTCAGCCACAACCTTGGGCTTTGTACAAGGCACACAAATAGAGTCATCCATAATCTTAAAAAAAACTCATTTATCCTCAGCAATCAGCCACAACCTTGGGCTTTGTACAAGGCACACAAAATAGAGTCTCCCCAAGTAGAGTCAGCCACAATTCCGGGCTTTGTACAGAACACCAAATAAAATCCATCAAATAAACACTCTCCAACTAGAGTCAGCCTCAATTCTGGGCTTTGTACAGAACACAAAAAAACTCCTTAGTTTAAATTCTCCCCAGTAGAGTTATCTTTCAATAAGTCAATAAATCAATCAAAAGCCTCAAGCTTGGGCCTCATGCAAGCCAGCTAAAGTCAAATCTTTTATACAGTAGATAGACATAGCTTATCTCTATAAAGAGATCTTTCTTCTATCTCACCACATTCAAACAAACAAACATTACATTCCATTTTAATTTCAATCAAGTCTCCCATTTAGGATTTTGAAAGGCATGAGCTGGCAGTGTAACCAGACATGTGATTAACTTTCCCTAATTTGGACGAGCATCTTTCTTTCATTTAAGAGATACTAGCATACTTGCAAACACACAAGTAAGGTCACTCTCTTAATGAAATGAATTCAGTTATTCTGTCACTCTTTTAATGTTTGTGGTGGAATAGTAGAAATACCTCTCTGTAAAGATGATTTCATGTCTCTTTACTGTAAACAGAGATTTAATTCAAAGCTTTAACCTTGAGCTTCAAGCAAGGCACCAAAAATAATTAAATTTCCTAGTTAGTTCCCCGAACTACATTAAGCTCTGACTTCCACTAGGGATATGTAGACATGAGGTTCCCAAGGAATCTCAGCGAGCTAATAAAATACCAAAAATAGTTAGTCCTTTTGTCTGTCTGTCTGTCTGTCTTTTTTAAAATCAATTCAATTCTCTCTCCAAACACAAAGGAGAAACTTTCCCAATCATTAGCAATAAACACAATCATAAATGACACAGAGAAGGTTCCCGTAGAGTACTACGGATATGTAGGGTGCTTAAACTCTTCCCTATGTATAACCGACCCCTCGAACTCCAGAATTTCTAGTCTAGGTGAAATCCCCACACTTAGCAAACTCCTAGGGTTTAGTTGAGATCTTTTTTTCCCTTTCCTACTCGTAGGATAAATAAGAAAGTTCGTGTGATATCGTAGGAAGAACTGAAACAAAATTCATCCCATCCCGGGCGCATTCTCCTTCCAAATTTCGCGTAAAGGGTCTAGCGTGCCGTCCTCCCAAGTGAAACGGGAGGTAAAAAAAACGACACCACAGATATTACAAATCATAATATCTTTATTTCTCAAAATGTTAAATTCTATGATCTAGAATTTCCATGCAAAGATCATTCCACTAATTGTGTTCCAACTGATGTGTACATATCTAAACCTGGCCTTGCTCAGTCTACCATTAATCCTATTCCTACCACAAATATTTCTGAACTTGAACAAATACCTTCACATCCTATGAATGATGTTACTACACCATCTGATTTTGACAATATTTCTATTCCTCATAACCATTCTCCATCTGAACCTAGTCTCATTCAAGAAGAAACCACTCTTTCAAACAATACCTCATCTGAATTGTCTTTCACAACAGATGTTCCAACCATTTCTTCTAATCCTAAACCTATCTCCCAACCTGAAACAAGTCCTCATCCACAACCTGAGACAAGAAAATCTGCTAGAGTTGCCAAACCCCCTAGTCATCTCAAGGACTATGTGTGTAACTCCAATGTTTCTCCTACATGTCAATATCCTCTTGCTAACTCCATTTCCTACTCCAATCTTTCACCAAACCATAAAGTCTACATAATGGCCTTGTCATATGAAATTGAACCCTCCAATTTTAGTATAGCTTCTAAGGATTCTAGGTGGGTTAAAGCCATGAATAAAAAAGTTGAGGCTCTCAACACTAATCACACCTGGGAATTTGTGGATTTACCTTCAAATGTTGTTCCTATTGGTAATAAGTGGGTATTCAAAATTAAGAGACATGCAGATGGATCCATTGAACGTTTTAAGGCACGTCTTGTGGCTCAGGGTTTTAATCAAACTAAGGGCTTGGATTATTTTGAAACATTTTCCCCTGTGGCAAAACTCTCCACTGTGTGCGTGCTCTTGGCTCTGGCTGCTATCCATGGCTGGCACATACATCAATTAGACGTTAACAATGCGTTTCTCCATGGAGATTTTCATGAAGAAGTCTATATGAAAGTACCACAGCGTGTGTCCTCCCCTAAGCCAGGCCAAGTTTGTTGTTTGCTTAAGTCCTTATACGGCTTAAAACAAGCAACTTGTCAGTGGTTTGAAAAGCTCACTGCTTTTCTTCACTCTCACGGCTTTATCCCCGCTCATGCTGATCATACCTTGTTTACCAAGTCCACTCCAACATCATTCACAGCTCTTCTCGTCTATGTCGATGACATAATCCTGGCAGGTACCTCATTAACTGTGTTTGCTGATTTGAAACATGCTTTGGATCGCACCTTTCATATTAAGGACCTGGGACAGTTGAAATTTTTTCTTGATCTTGAAGTGGCTCGTTCTTCCAAAGGCATTACTTTATGCCAAAGGAAATATTGTTTGGAACTTCTTCGTGATTCAGGACTCAGTGGTTGCAAACTTGCTTCCACTCCTTTGGATGCTTCAATTCGTCTTCACCAAGACAATAGCTCTGCTTATCCGGATGTCATAACATATAGACGACTTGTGGGAAGATTGTTGTACCTTACCACGACACGTCCAGATATTGCTTATGCTACTCAACAATTGAGCCAGTTTATGAGTTCTCCAACTGAGGTTCATTATCGTGCTGCTTTACATGTGCTTCGTTACCTCAAACGGTCTCCGACTCGTGGTATTTTCTTGCCTCAATCTTCAAGCTTGCAACTATTGGGATACAGTGATGCAGATTGGGGTGGGTGTATTGATACGCGTCGATCCATATTGGGTTATTGTTTCTTTATTGGACAATCACTTGTATCTTGAAAATCCAAGAAGCAAGTTACCGTTAGTTGCTCATCTGCCGAAGCAGAATACCGTGCGCTTGCTTCTTCCACACGCGAACTTCAATGGCTATGCTTCCTTCTTCATGATCTTAAACAACACCCAGCTCGTCTTCCCGTGATATATTGTGACAATCAATGTGCGTTACACATCTCTGCCAATCCGGTTTTCCATGAATGCACAAAACCTCTTGACATTGATTTCCATTTGGTTAGGGAGAAATTGCAAGCTGGTCTCATGCGTTTGCTCCCAGTCACGTCTCAACAGCAGGCTGCTGATGTTTTCACGAAGTCTCTTGGTCCACGACCATTTTTTGATTGCATATCCAAGCTTGGTTTGGTTGATATCTACCAGCCTCAAGCTTGTGGGGGGTAACAAATACCATGGAGAATACTTAATTCACTGTAGTCTACGTGTGCATGTAGTGTAATGTGCATATGCATGGCATGGTAGTTACATGGTAGTTAGTTTGTGTTAGTTACAAATGATGACGTGGCATGAGATAGTTAACTCTTAGTGAGTTGCATATATAAGCCACTATGTAACTGTTTTCTGTGAAGCCCTTTGAATAATAAGAAAGCTTCATATCTTTCTCTCTCTTTTCCTTTGATCTCTTTCACCATCTTTTCGTTCTTTCAAGTTCTGGTATTGAAATCATTAGAGATTCAATATGCCTCTTTAATTGATTATTTATGTTAGTGTGTTAAGCTAATTCCTAATTCTGCTAGTGTTTAATTGATTGTTTTTGTTAGTGTGTAAATGGATCATATTCGAAGGAGGCACTATTACCTCTGATAGATTAAAAGTCATTGGAAATTTGTACATTTTACTGGAGGAATTGAGTTTAAAAAGATGTTTGAGAGTAAGAGATGAAGCGCTCTCTTTCCTTATGTCAAAACATAGATTTAAGCAAGCTTGACATCTAGTGTTGCCGAAAAATAACCGATGTTTTGATAGCTAACATTAAAAATTCTTGCAAAAGTGTCGCTGATGTTTTGATAGTGGCCTATGTTGGCAATTTGGCATGTGTTGCTAAATTCCTAATTTCTGCTAGTGATAAGCTAATTCCTAATTTCTGCTGGTGTTAAACTAATTCCTAATTCCTAATTCCTAATTTTATTACTAATTGTCAATGTTCTTTATTACAAATATCTAATTTTCTCTATTTAATGTAATTGATTTTTCTTAAAAAATAAAATATTGAGTCATTTTTAGATTGATATTTTTTTTCATATTTAGGCCTATTTTTTTATTAGAACAGGGCCTCCGACTTGATTGGGCTGACCCTGTCTTCCATGTTTCATGGGCGTTAAAATACGGTATGTCACAGATCATCTAATAAGTTAATCGAACCATCTTCAATCGACATGGTTAATCTATCTCTATGAATCAGTCTATTTACACTTAATATTTTCAATAATAGTCATTACTATTCTTTGTCGAATTCTTCCACTAAAACTCCCATTCTAACACATGCAAAATAGTATTTTTATCATTAATTACACAGAAAGGATTGAATAAGCAATATAGGCTAGGGTCTCAAAAGTTCAAATTAAGTGTTTACCTGAAATAAAAAATTGTTTTATAAATAAAATGTGTGTTCCAAATGAAAAATAAAGAAGAATTTGTGATGCAATTCTTAATCCATATTGTTGTCCCAGACAGAATATATATACATGAAGTGTACATAAATGGCTACCTTAATCTATGCTAATTACACAACAATTATTCCTAAAATATAATCTTTACAGGCTGTCACAATTATAACAGAAATTATAATTGTGGTAACTAAATCAAATCCAATAATAACATAGAATATTCATAGAGAATATTAGGGGATTTCAGAAACTATCAAGGAATCTTAATACCCCCCTCAAGTTGGAGCATATGGATTACAAATGCCCAACTTGGAAAGTCCACAATCAAATTGAGTCTTCGCTAAAGCCTTGGTAAAGATATCTGCAAGCTGAGCATGAGAAGGTGTTGAAGCGGTAAAGCGGCAAGCAACAAAAAATTTGGAAGTTTTTATCCGGGAAATTATCGTCTCCACAGGGACTAGTGCATTGAACTGTCGTTCAACAGTTTCCATAGTTATGAGTTTGGATTGAATTTGTTAAAGATAAAAAATGGAAAAGTAAATATTAACACCAAAAGAATTCATTCTTTAGAGAGAAGAAACTATCAAGTACTGCATATAATTTACTCTTCACAAACTTAAACTTATTGACCGAATATACTCAACTTGTAACCTATCAATATTACCACATGTCAACAACACAACCCACAAAATTATCTAAGTGACGATCTCTCAGACACCTAAACAACACATGAGAAATCCGAGCTTCCCGTAAATGTCGATCTCTCGGACAAACACGACCACTCAGACGCATTAAGCACTGACACTAAGTGATTATCAACCTAATTCATCTCTGCAATTAAGTTAATTGAAAATCATCCTAGATAAGCATTAGAGCCCTACATCTCTATAGAAACTCAAACACATAGCAACAAAGCAACAATCTAAGACAATAATCCATAAAAATATGAAAGCAAGCTTTATATAACATAATAGTCAACAAATATACATGAGATCAAAGTATATACATAACAAAACTCACAAAAGAAACTACAAAGAGAAGAAATGGAGAAAAACCCAAAAATCTCCCGGTTTGTCGGCTCCGATTGATGAAGGATTCAACCCCGGATCATCCATTTGACAGCTCCAATGTGTTTTCTAGCATCATTCCACTCAAAAAATGCTATTGGATGGATTGGAGCTCTAAAATATCCAACCATCCTTGAAAAAATGATTTCCAACAGCTTTATTGCGTTTTCTGCGACACTGATTCGCCCGACGACTAAAATGGTTCGCCCGGCGACTCTAGGCAGTAGCAAATCACATTTTTGGGCCAGTCGGGCTCGCCCGGCGAGCCTAATCCTTCGCCCGGCGAGTGACACCAGTAGCAGAAAAATTCTGCACTGTTTTGGCCATAACTCGAGAACCGTAACTCCGATTTGTGCCCGGTTCGAAGCATTGGAAAGCTTATTCCATGCTCTATCCAATAATGAATGAATATCAACTAAATTGATGATTTATTTTTATTTGATTTTGAGATTTATTCGACGATTCGTTGGTTCCGTCACTCAAAATTGCGCGTTTTGAAGTCGTGTCTTTGGCACTTTATTGCTCGTGCTCCAAAAGCGACTCGATATCTACAAAATGAATAGAAAACTATCAAATGGTATATAAATGTATAAAAACTCAATTAAATCCTATTTATACATATTTATACAAAAGCGGAGAATTATTCAGAGAATATAATACAAAAGAATTGATAAGTGCCACAAAACAATAGTAAAAATAACGAATTTCTGGCACTCAACAGAAGGCACATGACTAGTAGCAATAGTCCCTCGCAAAAGTTCATCGCGGATAAAGTGGCAGCCCACTTCAATATGTTTGGTTCGCTTGTGAAAAACGGGATTAGCAGCAATGTGGAGAGCAGCCTGATTATCACAATAGAGTTTTACAGGTCCAGGATGATTAATACCAAAACATGATAAGAGTTCCTTCTACCATTTCAGCTCACAAGTAGTAGTAGCCATAGAGCGATATTCTGCTTCTACGGAAGAACGGGACACGGTGTGTTGTTTCTTAGTTTTCCATGAGATGGGTGAATTACTAAGAAGAATTAACCAGCCAGTAAGAGATTTCCTAGTCAAAGGACAACTAGCATAATCTGAGTCACACCAAGCATAAAGCTGTAAATCACAATCAGCACTTAACAAAATTCCTTGTCTAGGATCAGCCTTCAAAAATCGCACAACTCGTAGGGCTGCATCCCAATGTTCCTCTCTTGGATGTTGCACGAACTGTGCAAGTGTATGCACACAGTAAGAAAGTTATGGCCTAGTAACCAACAAGTAAATTAACCGGCCGACCAATCTTCTATAACGTTCTGGATCTGAAAGGAGAGCACTTTCGGCTAACGAGAGATTGTGATTAGGATCCATAGGAAAACTAGCAGGCCTAGCCCCTAACAATCCCGTTTCAGATATAATATCCAACGCGTATTTGCATTGACACAAGAAAATTCCAGTAGAATTACGAGCCACCTCGATGCCTAAAAAATATTTCAACATTCCAAGGTCTTTCATATGAAAACATGCATTCAAGTATGTTTTGAAGGCTTTGATAGCAGCACCATCATTGCCCGAAATCACGAGATCATCTACATAAACCAACACATGGAGTTGCACATTTTCACGTTGCAGTGTAAAAAGTGAATGGTCTGAGAGGGACTGTGTAAATCCATAGTGTTTCAAGACACCGACAAGTTTTACAAACCAACATCGAGGGGCTTGTTTCAACCCATACAATGACTTGTGAAGTCTACAGACTTTATCTGAATCTCCAGATCGGAATCCTAGAGGAAGTTTCATATACACCTCCTCTTCAAGGTTTCCATGCAAGAAGGTATTGTGAACATCCATCTAATGGAGCTCCCAATTTCTAGCAGCTGCAATAGCTAGAAATGTGCGCACAGTTACCATCTTCGCAATTGGAGCGAAGGTCTTAGTATAGTTAAGTCCTTCAACTTGGTTGTTTCCTAGTATCACGAGTCGAGCTTTAAACCGTTCAACTGAACCATCAGAGTTATACTTGATTCGATAAACCCACTTTATCCCAATAGCTTTCTTTCCAGGTGGCAGCGGTTCCAAATTCCAGGTCCCGTTATTCTCCAATGCTTGTATCTCGGTCTGCATGGCTTGTTGCCATCGTTCATCTTTCATGGCTTCACCAAATGACTGAGGTTCAGTCACTGCACTAATAGCTGCCAAAAAATGTCTGTAGTGTACAGAGAACTTATCATAATTAACATAATGTGTTATAGGATAAGGTGTACCTGAGGTGTGAGAGGAAGCAAGTGAAGTTGGAGAGGGGTCTATGTTGCAGATAGCATTTGTCACAAAACCTCTCAGTTGAGTGGATGGAAATTTAGCACAGTGCCCACGACCCAAAGGCTGCTCATTCACCTCAACATTGGAGCCCCCACTTTCAGTTGTACCAGTATATGTATCATGAATGTCAGCAAGTAAGGCTTCGGGTTCTTGCAGTGAATCTGCAGTGTGTTCATTTCCAGAATCAGCCCGCACAATCTCCGTTTCGCCAATGTCATCAACACCACTCAAAGGTGCAAGGCTACCTGATTCTAAGTTAGCGGGTTCAGATGTTAAGGGCTACAATTCAGCATAAGTAAATTCATTTTCAGAGAACACCACATCTCTAGATGTCAAAAACACACCCAATTCCAAGTCGTACACCCTCCAACCCTTTTTACCATATGGATATCCCAAGAAAACACACCGTTGACTTCGAATTGCAAATTTACCCCCTTTAGCGTCTCAGTTGTGCACATAACACAAGCTCCCAAACACACGGAGATGAGTCAGAGATGGCGGTTTTCCATAGAGCATCTCATACGGTGTTTTTCCATTTAAGGTAATTGAGGGCGTGCGGTTGATCAAGTATCCTGCAGTGAGAACACATTCCCCCCAAAATTCAATGGGAAGATGAGCTTGAAAGCGGAGAGCACGAGCAACATTGAGAATATGTCTATGCTTTCGCTCTACTCAGCCATTTTGGTGAGGAGTTCCTGTACAAGATGTTTCATGCATAATCCCGTGATTTTGAAGATAGTTATCCATGCAAACAAATTCTGTGTCGTTGTCACTGCGCAAAACTTTCACTTGTTTGCTAAATTGACGCTCTACCATAGCAAAGAATTGACACAAGCGTGTGAAAACTTCTTTCTTTTCTTCCAATAGATAAATCCACACAGCTCTTGAATAATCATCCACAATGGTCAAAAAATATCGAGCACCACAATGAGGTATAGCTCGATAGGGTCCCCACAAGTCACAGTGAATTAACTGAAAAAATATCCACTGTTTTATTAATACTGAGAGGAAAACTCTCTCTACATTGCTTTGCTCTAAGACAAACATCACAAGTTTTATTGCACAATTCATTATTTCTACTAGCACTAATATTTGGAATAAGCTCCACAACCTTACAAGAAGGGTGTCCTAGTTTTCTATGCCATAAATCCAAATCATTCCCAGCAGCCACATGAGATTTTACAGCGGCAGCGGTAGCAAAACCCATTGCTTGAAGGTAGTAGACCCCCTCTCTTCGTTCACCTGCTCCAATCGCCATCCTCGAGGTACGGTCCTGTATAACACAAAATTTGTTAGTGAACTGAACCACACAATTTAATTCATCAATAAGTTGTGATACTGAAATCAGATTGCATTTCAAGCTAGGCACATAGAGAACATCGCTTATTTTCAGCGTTTCACTAAGCACCACCATTCCTTCCTTAGCAGCAAAAATTTGCTTTCCATCTGGAAGCCCTACTGAGCATTCCAAAATATCTCTAACATCAGTCAAGTATTCTAGCTCTCCTATAATATGACGAGAAGCGCCTGTATCTATTATCCATTGAGAAGAATTGCGCTTACCAGTCAGCTTTTCAGTAGCCCCTAATTTGACATTATTTAAGAGATTCACCAGTGTTCGCCACTGCCCGCCGTTGAGACCACTAGCAGCAGCATTTTCAGCATCTGTTGTCGAGGTGTTAGGTTCTGGTCCGGGCACAGAGGCTTGCGTTGCATTTGCTTTAGTCACTACACCATGTCCTCTAGGAACAAAGTTCTTTCCTTGCTGTCCAGGTTTCCCTCGACCGCTACCTCGACCAATTTCTCGAGGCCTTTCTCCCCACCACTCAGGATAACCAATTACTTCAAACAATTATCAACGTCATGTCCTGAATGATTACAGAGGTTGCACATTATATTCCGGTTCTTGCTTTCAGTCCTGCCATGAAATCTTCCTGCACTCTGTACAGCAAAGCTCATTATCTCATTGCGTTCCTCCTTTCCCCGAGTGACAGTTTTCACACGTTCTTCTTGTACCAAGGTTGAATAGATCTTATTCAGACTTGGCAAAGGATCCTGGGCAAGTATGCTGGATCTCACGGTCCCATAAGCAGTTTCATCAAGACCCATGAGAAACTGATGAATTTTCTCTTCTTCACGCTTCTTTTCCAGTTTGGATCCCAGGTTACAGGTGCATCCGCCACACGTACATGTAGGTGTTTGTTGATGGTTGGCCAAATCCTCCCACAACTTCTTCAACTTGCCGTAATATGCAACGATGGTCATTCCTTTCTGTTTGCATTCAGTCAGAAAGGAATGATGCATAGAGGTATATATATATATATATATATATATATAGCTCGATAGGGTTGCAGGGCTATGATGCATTTGCTTTGAAGTGTTGCAGCATAGAGGTTTTGTTCATAGTGTTACACATTCATGTTGGCATGACTGCCAATTTAGTGATCCTGAAAGCGGGTGCCTTGAGTATGAAATATAAAGGATTTTACAATATAATGGGTGGAATTCATACCTGAACATAATTAGCACAAATATTTCTAATTCAAACTATTCCAAAAATGTGAAATCAAAATGAAAATTCTATTTTGTCAATTCCCATTAAAATCAAGTTATAAATGTAATAAAAAAAAGTTCTAGAGCCCACAAGAAACATATAGTTTATTAAAGTTTTTCGTACATTTGCTAAAAGAGGAAAAAGAAAAAAAATGGAAATAAAAAATACATTACTGCTATGGAAGTTCAATACATTATTGAAAATACATTACCATTACCATGGTTAATACATTCCTGCTATGGATGAAGTTCAATCCATTACTGTTATGGAAGATTAAGATTTAAGAAAAAGATTATATATATATATATATATATATATATATATATATATATATATATATATATATATATATATATATATATATATATATATATATATATATATATATATATATATATATATATATATATATATATATATATATGTTCAAATTATAGCTCAAGACAAAATTTTGGAAGGGTATCTACCCTATATTTTTCAAATATAATAAATAAATGATTTTTCTTCATAATCACAATCATGCAAGAATAAATGTCATGTGCTACTACTAAATTTTTTGTTATAGTGAAATACCATAATATTTAAAATACGAGTGTGCACGCGCACACACAATAAATATGATTTATCATGTTAACATTCACCTACAATGACTTTTTTTAATTTGTTGAAGCAGACTTTTGTAGTGAAGCAATAAATATGTTTCATTATTTCTCTACAATAACTTTTTTAACTTGTTGATGCAGACTTTTATAGTGAAGCAATAAAGATGTTTCATTATTTCTGGTATTGTCCAGATAGATAATATAAGTCTGCATATAAGGATAGTTTTGGTATATCTATCTTCTCCTCGTGGAAAAGAAGACTTGACTAAAAGAAATAAGACAAACAATGAGAATTGAAATTTCAATAGAAGACTTGACTTCAATTGTCAGTTAGAAATAGTATATATATATATATATATATATATATATATATATATATATATATATATATATATATATATGTGTGTGTGTGTGTTTTTTTTTTAGCTTAATTAAGTGTCTTCTCATATGGAAGAACTTTGTCCCCATGAGTAAAGAATACTCATTTTAATAGTAAAAAACATTTATTGGGTTAGTTTTGGTTTGTAATTTTGATAAATTAAAATTAATTATAATGTAAATTAAAATTATTGTAGATGTCTAAGGTTGAACCTTAGACCAGCAATTCGCTACCAACTAATTATTAAAAAAAATTATATTAGGAATTCTTTAAGTTTTTTTATTATAACAAGTTGGTCCTTTAAATGCACTGTTACCCTTTTTATAAATTTCGTTTAAAAAATGATTATGTGGCATAAATGTTGGTGAGGTGGCACCAACGGTGCTGATATGATGTTGTTTTTTATTTAGCTTTAAGTAATTACCCTAAAATCACTTTCTTTTTTGTTTAAGAAAAATCCAGATCAAATCCCAGATTCCTATTCATCTTCTTCTTTCTCCATCAATGGCTTCATACTGGTATGACTAAAAAAGCACCACCGGAAGCGATCAACGCATGGCCTTTAATCGACCATCTTCCTCTCTTAGGTGGATTCCAACCACCTCACGTCTGATTGGGAAAAATGGTCCAAAAATTTGGACCAGTCTTCACCGTTTGTTTAGGTGTTCACAAAACTCTAATCGTAAACAATTATGAATTTTGGGTTATAACTTTTCCCGATGTTGGGGTAAATGGTTGTTCGCGTTGTCCTGTCTTGTTTAATTTGTGCTACTATGCTGCTTGTTGGATTGATAAAGAAATGAAAGGAGATTTTTGTGTTTTTAGTTTTCATTTTATACTTTTTCTCTTTTAAGGTGTTGTTGTTGTTCTTATGTACAAGAGTAAAGTGAATGGTGTCAATGTTTTCTTATTGAAGTTCTTAATCTTAATGGTTTCATTGATTATGTGTTGAGAAGTATGAGGAGGTGGATGTGAAGGCTTTATTTTGTTTTGATTTTTGTGTATAGATTTTGTAGATAAATGGAGAAGAAGTTAGGTTTAATGCTGACTTTTGTGGTGGTTGTGTGAATGTGAGTGAGGATAGCAAGAAAGAGTAAGAGGAGGGTAGTGAGAGAGTGGAAGAAAGTGTTTTTTCGTGTGAATTCTCTTACTGAGATTTTTTCCCTTCTTAGGATAATTTTGAAGAGGTAGTAAGTCCAGGGCCGTCTCAAACAATTCGGAGGCCCAATTCAAATTTATAAAACCGTCCTTTCCCTAAGTTAGTCTCTTTCTCGTTCAAAGATGTAGTGCATGTATGAAAAGTTGTAGGAGTCACATCACGACAATTACTTTATCTTTTAAGGCTCGTAAAGCTTTCTATATTCATGTACTGTTTCAAGTCTCACCATGCATTAAACCAGTTTATAATTTGAAGCATATTTTAGTCTTATGAAACAATTGTGTAACAAGTCTATGAGTGTGACTAAACTATCTATAGTGAATACAAATTGGTCACGCGTAATATTATTATCTCTTGCGAATAAATGGTGTATTGAAACTTAATGACTTTTATAAAACTAAGAGATTAAAAAAGCCAATAATAAATCTATGTATCATATCATTTTTTTTATGTTTTCAATATTATCAATCAAGAGCTAAAAAAAAAATACTTCAATACTACATGAAGAGTTTCGGTGATTTTGTAGCCAACCTTACAAAAGGAGAAGTTAATAAAATGGTAGGTGTGTGAAAAACATTACTTTCTATTAAAACATTAATCATGTCCTATTTGAGTACTTAAAATTTTTTCTAATCTTTGTAATATGTAATATATGGCTTGAAAGGGTGGTGTCTATTAAAACAGTATGGTTTATATATAAGTAACAACTTAACTTAGCATAGAATTATTACTAATAGAATTATTACTATAATGTTATATGTATTTTATGTTGGTTGATCTTCTATTTGTAGCTTATCGGTGTTTTTTTTTAGTTTTAGGCGGGTCTGGTTTTGTTAGTGGTAGAGATGCTTTTTTGTATAGGTTCCAGTTTTAGAAGTTAAATATGTATTAGTATGTAACCTTCATTTGAGTCATTTAGATGCGCGCGCATGCGCGCACAAACACGTATGACTTGTATAATAGATCATCCATAATTAATTATAGCTATTAAAATTGTTTATTATTAAATTAATGATAATTTTTTAAGTTCCCTATAATAGACCAATAAATTTGATTCACCATGTTAACGTTCACAATATTTATATATTGAATTTTTATATGAAAATATTATATCTTTGTTTCAAATTTTTAGATTTATTTTTAACATTTTTAAAAGCTAAGGTCATCTTCTACGACTTGTCATGTCTTATATCTACACATATTCTTAAAATATGATATTTGTTACACAATTTTAGCTAATTTTTTATCTACTAATAAAATTTTAATGTCCAAGATTGATTCAATTAGAAGGCCCATTACATATTGTAAAGAGTTTAAGCCATGAGATTCAATTTTGAGCACTCACATCCATTGTCATTCCCGTTTTTTACCTATATTTCACAAATCCCATTCAATTTCATATTACAACATACATCTAGAAACTTGAATAAGACAAAAATTCAAGAAATTTGATTCCACTCTCCCCAAGAATTGTACCCGGTTTCCACCTTTTTCCCCACTACTCCACCATTCCACTACCAACAATTTCTCCATTCAATTTTCCTATATTCCCCTCTCATTCACTCTTCTATTAATACACTACCTGACAATGAGAGAGAAAGAAAGCGAAAGAAAATTGCAAGAAAGCTCTGCAGAAATATAAACACATTCTTCCTCCAAGCAAAATACTAAAACATTATACGTTCATACAACAATCAAACCGCATTTTCCAGAACCACAACCCTCACATCAACTTTCACCATACATTCTTCACGTCACAAATTCTTCACCATACATCAAAACCACATCTCAACATTACCTTCAAAACCAACCTTCTTCAATCAACCCACACAACACCACAAACAACATTCCTTCAAACCATCACAATCTTCTAATTCAACATAGCCTTGCACCAATCTTGATACGACTTCGCGGCTTTCATAGCACCAGAACAACAGATCAATAACTACACTGAATTCAAAATCACAAGCAACAACAACGCTCACGCTCACGTAACAACAACGCAAACCCGCAACAATTACGACAAATCTCCGTAGATCCACTACAACTTCACTGAACAGCTGCACGGATCAGGCACAATATTTGGAGGATCAGACCACGAATCAGAGGAGGTAACAGAAGTTTCAGCACCGAACTCACGGCGTCACAGATCTGGTCGGCAGGTAATTTCGTTTCTCTTCGTGTTGTTACTGATGTAAATTTCGGTTGCATTTGTTGTTTGCTTTGCAAATCCTTTAAACTTATTCACTGAATGTATATTAGATCGATTAGAAAGCATGAACAGAGCGTGAAATAGAGAGTTTCTGAGAAAAAATTGAAACAGAGTGAGAGAGGAAACCGAGTTGTTGAGGAAGAGATTGGGGGCGGTTTCCCCATTTTTAGGGTTTCCTCAAAAGAGATTCGTAAACATCAAGTCTCGGGGTGTGAACGAGCACAAATATTGTGGCTTTGTGCTTCCACACGAAATTGCTTGTTTAATTTTTGTTTCCCAACATAAATGATTTAAAAATTTGTCTACCAATTCAGAACCGGCTCACGAAACTGTTATAACAGTTTCATTCGGTTCAATTTTCTCTTCAAACAAAATCATAAAAACCCTTCACACACTATATGACAATTGTGGGTAATTATCCAATATATCCACACTTGTCATCCTAGACAATTACCCACACTTGTCATATAGTGTGTGAAGGGTTTTTATGATTTGGTTTGAAGAGAAAATTGAACCGAATGAAACTGTTATAACAGTTCCGTGAGCCGGTTCTGAATTGGTAGACAAATTTTTAAATCATTTATGTTGGGAAACAAAAATTAAACAAGCAATTTCGTGTGAAACCACAAAGCCACAATATTTGTGCTCGTTCACACCCCGAGACTTGATGTTTACGAATCTCTTTTGAGGAAACCCTAAAAATGGGGAAACCGCCCCCAATCTCTTCCTCAACAACTCAGTTTCCTCTCTCACTCTGTTTCAATTTTTTCTCAGAAACTCTCTATTTCACGCTCTGTTCATGCTTTCTAATCGATCTAATATACATTCAGTGAACAAGTTTAAAGGATTTGCAAAGCAAACAACAAATGCAACCGAAATTTACATCAGTAACAACACGAAGAGAAACGAAATTACCTGCCGACCGGATCTGTGACGCCGTGAGTTCGGTGCTGAAACTTCTGTTACCTCCTCTGATTCGTGGTCTGATCCTCCAAATATTGTGCCTGATCCGTGCAGCTGTTCAGTGAAGTTGTAGTGGATCTACGGAGATTTGTCGTAATTGTTGCGGGTTTGCGTTGTTGTTACGTGAGCGTGAGCGTTGTTGTTGCTTGTGATTTTGAATTCAGTGTAGTTATTGATCTGTTGTTCTGGTGCTATGAAAGCCGCGAAGTCGTATCAAGATTGGTGCAAGGCTATGTTGAATTAGAAGATTGTGATGGTTTGAAGGAATGTTGTTTGTGGTGTTGTGTAGGTTGATTGAAGAAGGTTGGTTTTGAAGGTAATGTTGAGATGTGGTTTTGATGTATGGTGAAGAATTTGTGACGTGAAGAATGTATGGTGAAAGTTGATGTGAGGGTTGTGGTTCTGGAAAATGCAGGTTTGATTGTTGTATGAACGTATAATGTTTTAGTATTTTGCTTGGAGGAAGAATGTGTTTATATTTCTGCAGAGCTTTCTTGCAATTTTCTTTCGCTTTCTTTCTCTCTCATTGTCAGGTAGTGTATTAATAGAAGAGTGAATGAGAGGGGAATATAGGAAAATTGAATGGAGAAATTGTTGGTAGTGGAATGGTGGAGTAGTGGGGAAAAAGGTGGAAACCGGGTACAATTCTTGGGGAGAGTGGAATCAAATTTCTTGAATTTTTGTCTTATTCAAGTTTCTAGATGTATGTTGTAATATGAAATTGAATGGGATTTGTGAAATATAGGTAAAAAAACGGGAATGACAATGGATGTGAGTGCTCAAAATTGAATCTCATGGCTTAAACTCTTTACAATATGTAATGGGCCTTCTAATTGAATCAATCTTGGACATTAAAATTTTATTAGTAGATAAAAAATTAGCTAAAATTGTGTAACAAATATCATATTTTAAGAATATGTGTAGATATAAGACATGACAAGTCGTAGAAGATGACCTTAGCTTTTAAAAATGTTAAAAATAAATCTAAAAATTTGAAACAAAGATATAATATTTTCATATAAAAATTCAATATATAAATATTGTGAACGTTAACATGGTGAATCAAATTTATTGGTCTATTATAGGGAACTTAAAAAATTATCATTAATTTAATAATAAACAATTTTAATAGCTATAATTAATTATGGATGATCTATTATACAAGTCATACGTGTTTGTGCGCGCATGCGCGCGCATCTAAATGACTCAAATGAAGGTTACATACTAATACATATTTAACTTCTAAAACTGGAACCTATACAAAAAAGCATCTCTACCACTAACAAAACCAGACCCGCCTAAAACTATAAAAAAACACCGATAAGCTACAAATAGAAGATCAACCAACATAAAATACATATAACATTATAGTAATAATTCTATTAGTAATAATTCTATGCTAAGTTAAGTTGTTACTTGTATATAAACCATATTGTTTTAATAGACACCACCCTTTCAAGCCATATATTACATATTACAAAGATTAGAAAAAATTTTAAGTACTCAAATAGGACATGATTAATGTTTTAATAGAAAGTAATGTTTTTCACACACCTACCATTTTATTAACTTCTCCTTTTGTAAGGTTGGCTACAAAATCACCGAAACTCCTCATGTAGTATTGAAGTATTTTTTTTTTAGCTCTTGATTGATAATATTAAAAACATAAAAAAAATGATATGATACATAGATTTATTATTGGCTTTTTTAATCTCTTAGTTTTATAAAAGTCATTAAGTTTCAATACACCATTTATTCGCACGAGATAATAATATTACGCGTGACCAATTTGTATTCACTATAGATAGTTTAGTCACACTCATAGACTTGTTACACAATTGTTTCATAAGACTAAAATATGCTTCAAATTATAAACTGGTTTAATGCATGGTGAGACTTGAAACAGTACATGAATATAGAAAGCTTTACGAGCCTTAAAAGATAAAGTAATTGTCGTGATGTGACTCCTACAACTTTTCATACATGCACTACATCTTTGAACGAGAAAGAGACTAACTTAGGGAAAGGACGGTTTTATAAATTTGAACTGGGCCTCCGAATTGTTTGAGACGGCCCTGGACATACTACCTCTTCAAAATTATCCTAAGAAGGGAAAAAATCTCAGTAAGAGAATTCACACGAAAAAACACTTTCTTCCACTCTCTCACTACCCTCCTCTTACTCTTTCTTGCTATCCTCACTCACATTCACACAACCACCACAAAAGTCAGCATTAAACCTAACTTCTTCTCCATTTATCTACAAAATCTATACACAAAAATCAAAACAAAATAAAGCCTTCACATCCACCTCCTCATACTTCTCAACACATAATCAATGAAACCATTAAGATTAAGAACTTCAATAAGAAAACATTGACACCATTCACTTTACTCTTGTACATAAGAACAACAACAACACCTTAAAAGAGAAAAAGTATAAAATGAAAACTAAAAACACAAAAATCTCCTTTCATTTCTTTATCAATCCAACAAGCAGCATAGTAGCACAAATTAAACAAGACAGGACAACGCGAACAACCATTTACCCCAACATCGGGAAAAGTTATAACCCAAAATTCATAATTGTTTACGATTAGAGTTTTGTGAACACCTAAACAAACGGTGAAGACTGGTCCAAATTTTTGGACCATTTTTCCCAATCAGACGTGAGGTGGTTGGAATCCACCTAAGAGAGGAAGATGGTCGATTAAAGGCCATGCGTTGATCGCTTCCGGTGGTGCTTTTTTAGTCATACCAGTATGAAGCCATTGATGGAGAAAGGAGAAGATGAATAGGAATCTGGGATTTGATCTGGATTTTTCTTAAACAAAAAAGAAAGTGATTTTAGGATAATTACTTAAAGCTAAATAGAAAACAACATCTTATCAGCACCGTTGGTGCCACCTCACCAACATTTATGCCACATAATTATTTTTGGAACCAAATTTGTAAAAAGGGTAACATGGCATTTAAAGGACCAACTTGTTATAATAAAAAATTTAAAGAATGCCAAATATAATTTTGCTTAATAATTAGTTGTTAGTGAATTGATGTTCTAAGGTTCAACCTTAGACATCAATAATTTTAATTTACATTATAATTAATTTTAATTCATCACAAACTGACCCAATAAATGTTTTTTACTATTAAAATGAGTATTCTTTACTCACAATACAACAATTGGGGACAAAGTTCTTCCATATGAGAAGACATCTAATTAAGCTAAAAAAAACAAATATATATATATATATATATATATATATATATATATATATATATATATATATATATATATATATATAAAAGATATATATAAGACAATTGAAGTCAAGTCTTCTATTGAAATTTTAATTCTCATTGTTTGTCTTATTTCTTTTAGTCAAGTCTTCTTTTCGACGAGGAGAAGATAGATATACCAAAACTATCCTTATTAAATCCGTATGCCTTATATATTTTTTTTCACTAATATGTTCTATGAATAATTCAGACTTATATTATCTATATGGACAATACCAGAAATAATGAAACATCTTTATTGCTTCACTACAAAAGTTTGCTTCAACAAGTTAAAAAATGTTATTGTAGAGAAATAATGAAACATCTTTATTGCATCACTACAAAAGTCTGCTTCAACAAATTAAAAAAAGTCATTGTAGGCGAATGTTAACATGATAAAACATATTTATTGTATGTGCGCGTGCGCGCGCACACTCATATTTTAAATATTATGGTATTTTACTATAACAAAAAGTTTAGTTGTAGCACATGACATTTATTCCTGTATGATTGTGATTATGAAAAAAAAAAATCATTTATTTATTATACTTGAAAAATATAAGCTAAATTCCCTTCCAAAATTTTGTCTTGAGCTATAATTTGAACGTGTATATAAAAAATCGAGAGCACTCCAAACTCTACAATTTGAATATAAAAAATTTTAAATTATAGAATCAAATATAACTTAGAGTTCATATTTCCTTGCACATTCTGCACATAGAAATGATCCATAAAGACAAAAACTTGCAAGAGAATTAATTAGTTTAAAATTTTAAACAACAAAATAAACAATTTTTCCTAAAAAATTCACACATAGTTAATGCAAGAGAAGAAGAAAAAAAAATCAATTATAGATATTTCATTGAATAATTGTTTATAAATATCAAAGTTTAAAATCACAGGGATGGGGGTTTATCAAATAGGAGGAATGGGATATTTTATTGTTGGGGGAAGTCTACATTTAATGTTCCCTTAAAAAGAAGAATAATTTAAGACAAAAATTTATCACCTCTGCTACAGAAGATTGATGAACCTTATTTAATTAATAATTGCAAGGAAGCTATCATATATATTGAATTTATCTAGTGATACTTTCAACTATTTATAATATCAATTTATTTAGAGGATCACTTGAAATGAAAAATAATGTATGCAACTTTTACTTTAGTTAAAAAAAGAAAATAATAGTGAAAGTAAAAATGCAATTGCATAATCATGTTTAGTAATTACAACTCATCACGAATGTTTTTGATCACACTTCATATCTTATGTGTGGGTGCATTTCTATATCTCCTAATAAATTGTTAAACCATCTTCATAAAAAGTTTTAACTCTAACAAGAAAACTTATTAGACAATCCACTAAGAACTTTCATGGGATTCAACTACAACTAATTAACATTTAAAGTTAATCATAATTAAGCATAAAATCATGATATCAAATAAAACCAAAAACGCTTGACACATGAATTTAGTGGATTCATAATACAATCAGTATTGATGGTGGTGGTATTAGAGGGATTATTCCTGGAGTAATTCTTAACCACTTGGAAAAAAGGCTCTTCAGGTCAATAATACACACACATATATTATTAGTATTATAAGCAAAATGAAATAATAGAATATAAATGATACTAACTTCATGATACCAATTTTATACTATAACATCTTTTGCATGCTACTATTCATGCAACCACTCTCTTCATTGAAATGCTTGTTAGAGGATTGTATGAAGAAGAAGAGGATGAGCAGGATTAACATGGAGAAATTTGATAAGGAATATTTTGGAAGGTGGTTTCAGTGATAGTTTTGGCTGGTTTGATTTGATAATAGGCTGTGATAATTTGGAAGATGCTCATGAGTTGATTGAAACATCAACTGCAACTTCCCTTCAAGAAAGCAAGCATGTTTATATAAGTATTAGGTGTAACTTGCCTTCAATTCCTCACCCAACTTTCACTCACTCCTAAGTAAGCTTTGTGGTGGAACCAATTATTAGAAAATGTGGATGGTTAGTCTTTTATTTTTTTTATTTTTTTTAAACAATGATCAATGAGGCTAATAATCAATTAAAAAAACTAGATTCGCTAATTAACTTTTTTTTAATCATAGCAATATAAAGGATTTTACAATATAATGGGTGGAAGTCATACCTGAACATAATTAGCACAAATATTTCTAATTCAAACTATTCCAAAAATCTGAAATCAAAATGAAAATTCTATTTTGTCAATTCCCATTAAAATCAAGTTATAAATGTAATAAAAGAAAAAATGTTCTAGAGCCCACAAGAAACATATAGTTTATTAAAGTTTTTAGTACATTTGCTAAAAGAGGAAAAATAAAAAAAAAATGGAAATAAAAAAATACATTACTGCTATGGAAGTTCAATACATTATTGAAAATACATTACCATTACCATGGTTAATACATTCCTGCTATGGATGAAGTTCAATCCATTACTGTTGTGGAAGATTAAGATTTAAGAAAAAGATTATATATATATATATATATATATATATATATATATATATATATATATATATATATATATATATATATATATATATATATATATATATATATATATATATATTCAAATTATAGCTCAAGACAAAATTTTGGAAGGGTATTTAGCCTATATTTTTCAAATATAATAAATAAATGATTTTTCTTCATAATCACAATCATGCAGGAATAAATTTCATGTGTTACTACTAAATTTTTTGTTATAGTGAAATACCATAATATTTAAAATACGAGTGTGCGTGCGCACGCGCACACACAATAAATATGAATCTATGGGTTATAATTAGTAGATTGGTGCAAGGCTATGTTGAATCACAAGATTGTGAAGGTTTAAAGGAATGTTGTTTGTGGTGTTGTGTAGGTTGATTGAAAAAGGTTGGTTTTGAAGGTAATGTTGAGATGTGGTTTTGATGTATGGTGAAGAACTTGTGACGTGAAGAAGGGTTAATAGTAGTTTATTCCCCTGTAATGATAGCGAATTTTGCTTTTCCCCCCTCCCTAACTTTTGGCAACGGTTTTTATCTCCCTAACTTTTGGCAACGGTTTTTTTAAAAAAACCGTTGCCAAAACCTGCCTTTGGCAACAGTAAGGAGTAAACCGAAACACACTCATATTACAGGGGGTAAACTACTATTAACCCCGTGAAGAATGTATCGTGAAAGTTAATGTGAGGGTTGTGGTTCTGGAAAATGCAGGTTTGATTGCTATATGAACGTATAATGTTTTAGTATTTTGCTTGGAGGAAGAATGTGTTTAAATTTCTGCAGAGAGCTTTCTTGCAATTTTCTTTCGCTTTCTTTCTCTTTCATTGTCAGACACTTGATAGTGTATTAATAGAAGAGTGAATGAGAGGGGAATATAGGAAAATTGAATGGAGAAATTGTTGGTAGTGGAATGAGAGTGGAATGGTGGACTAGTGGGGAAAAAGGTGGAAACATGGTACAATTCTTGGGGAGAGTGGAATCAAATTTCTTGAATTTTTGTCTTATTCAAGTTTCCAAGATGTACGTTGTAATATGAAATTGAATGGGATTTGTGAAATATAGGTAAAAAACGGGAATGACAATGGATGTGAGTCCTCAAAATTGAATCTCATGGCTTAAACTCTTTACAATATGTAATGGGCCTTCTAATTGAATCAATCTTGGACCAAAATAAAATTATTAATTGTACCCAAAAAAAATAGAACAATACAAATAACAAAATTATATATATATATATATATATATATATATATATATATATATATATATATATATATATATATATATATTAATAATTCTAATTCCAAAATTCAAATTGAATTGAATTCTAAAATTAAAATTATAAATCTAAAGATTAGTGATAAAAACGTAAAATGAACATATATTTTTTTGATTTTATGAATAAATACAATTATAATAGGTTAAATTTGATATGCAAAGATAAATAAAATCAGGAGGGTAAATTTTGTGATATGCAAAGATAAATAAAATCAGGAGGGTAAATTTTGTGATATGCAAAGATAAATAAAATTAGGAGGATAAATTTTGGGTTACAACAAGAGTTTTCAATAAATGATGAGAGGAAATGATGATTGATCATTAACCAAATAATACAAGATGTGATAAAGAATCTAAACTATTACATGTCACAAGGACGCAGTTCAACGATGTGATAAAGAATCTAAAAAGATAACTCTTTTGGTAAGTAAAATAAAATTAATGTACTTAGTAAGCAAAATCTGCATGAATGCGCGCGCGCCCATATATATATATATATATATATATATATATATATATATATATATATATATATGGAGCATAATAAGTGAGAGCATTTTATAATGAGAGATGAGAGGAATAAATATTAACCATTGTATTCATCAGGAGAGAGAATGTAATAGCCACATTAATGTGTTAACGTCGAAGGAGATGAGAGGGACACAATTTTGGTCGGTTTGGCAACTTTTGCTTTTGAGCTTTTTCTAGTTAGCAGATGCTGTGTATAAGAAAAGATGAAAAAGCATAGAAACTAGAAAAAAAGAAAAGAAAAAAAAAGAGAGGAAGGTATTGCTTTAATATGCTTTATAGTTTTGTTATATATATATATATATATATATATATATATATATATATATATATATATATATATATATATATATATATATATATATATATATATATATATATATATATATATATATATATATAAAAGTCTTATTATACATATGACTTGTATAATAAGTCACCCATACTCAATTGTTTACTGTTAAACTAATGGTAATTTTTAAAGTTCCCCATGATAGATCATTAAATTTGATTTGCCGTGTTAGCCTTCACTTATAGTTAAATATAAAAAAAAAAAATTATATTTCAAATATGGTAATATTTAGATTTGTTTATAATAAATATTTTACTTTAAAATAACATTTAGTTTGAAATATCATTTAAAATTAAAAATATATTGAATTCTATTTTTTCCATGGTTTTTTTATTTAGATAGTAGCTCTTGATAACATACTACTACTCCAATTTTCTAGTTGCACCGGGGTTTTCAAGAATAGAACTATTTGAAGCCCAACTAGCTAAAATATCTACCACATGAGTGGATAAATCAAGATACATACAATTTTAAACAAAGAAAAGTGAACTACAACTATTGCAAGATGTATTTAATCTGCTATTGGCGCCGTACGGCCGAACCTGGAAAGAACGGAACCTGCAATTTTTCTTCTGCTCCTGCGTTTTGGATTTTGGTAGATGACTTTTCACTTTACTTTTTAAAAAAAACTAAAAACTCAAAATGTGGGGAAAAAATTTAAATAACCATGTTTAAAAAAATATATACAAAAAAAAACTATGTTTTCAGATTATTTACCAAAATGTCTAGGTTTGGGATACCGGAAAAGTGAACGCGCCAAATAAAATGGCGCATAAGTGTCTTTTAGAGGTGTATGCGCCAAACCATTTAGCTAGCCCTAATTCTTTCAATGTTTGCGCCAAACGGAATAGCTCATTAGGGATTTTTTTCCTTTTAGCCAAACCATTTGGCGCCTAAGGCCAATGGTATTTTTTTTATAATTAACATTTAGAATCACCTATTTTGACATCCGGTAATCGAAATCGAAACAACGGGTCTACATAAAAAAATCAGAAATAAAAAATGTCGTTACTTTTAGGGAAACGATACATCGACAACAACTGATTAAAGAAAACATAACAAAATGCCTAATGGTGCTCATCGTCAAGATAACCATCTATTACGCGCGAAGGTCTTGTTATCGGGCGTCTAGCGCGGTCGTTATTGCCGCCGTGAAGCCTAGCACCAACCCTACCCCTTCGTGCTTCTTGTTGTGTCTGTGTGGCTGGGCCTGGAAGTGGGTTGTTCTGCTGGTCGTTGTCTATGAATTCGTCAACGCCACCATAATTTCCCGAAAACCGATTGTCGTAAAGTCGGTTACCCAAACCCTCAAAAGTGTTAAATGGTGGTGTGGGGTGGGTTGGGATATGACTTCTGGTACGTAGCACCCAGCAGCACTAGAACTACCTTGATAAAATCCAAATTGGTTCGACAGTGTTGCATAGCCAAATGGGGTGCCACGATGAGATGATTCAGCATGTGGACCATCGCCGGGACTTAGATGGAGGCTTGACGAACCGGTCTCAATGTTTTGGCCGAACAACCTTGTGGACCCTGTGTCTGCTGCAAGCTAAGTGGTTGTGAATGGGTCTGGTATTGGCTAGCGGACTAGTGTTGATTTTCAGCTTCCTGGAAAGGTTGAGACTGTGATTGGAAGAGATTTTATTGGCGGTAGTTGCGGGGCGGAGTCTGGAACAGATTTTGATGTTGCTGGGTTTAATGATATTGTTCTTGATCTCGTTGTTGTTGTTTTTGTTGTTGTTGTTGTTGTCGTTGTCGTTGTTATAGTTGTTGTGGTCGTTGTTGTTGTTGTTCCTCTTCAAGTTGTTGTTGTGGTAGGATATAGTTGTGAACACGGGGGTCTATCAAGTAGAACGGATCTGCAATAAATAAATTAGGGGTGGTAACGCTACGGTACCAACTCATGTATTGTGCGGACGGTTTCATCTCACGATCACTCATGGGGAAGTTGAGGACATATTGACGACGGTCTTTCCACATCTGGCACCATTCGGGTGCGACATCCTTCCAGTTTTGATGATTCCACTGATGGTTTACTCGTTTCAGGTGCCACACTCCCAAGTCAACTAGAGGATCAGGTATACCTTGATGCAGTTCGAACTGGAGTTTGACCCGATCACTATGATGCATTTTGATGATGTTGTACCGGATCAGACAAGTTTTTGCAGTCAAATAGCTGGATCTGCACCTCTTGGCTCATGGTCGCATTCCAGATACGGTCTCCAGATAAACTACATGCATAAGAGTTATTCATTATTTCGGTCAAATATTTATAAAAAAGACACTTATAAAAGAGGAAAATATTAGAGATAATACATCCTCGGGTCGTAAGTGATCAATCAGCTAGCGGTACTTCGTGATATTTGACCGCGGATTTTTCGTGAAGTCCATCTTTTTCACGCAAAATCTAAAACGCAAATTAAATGTGTCAGTTAGAGTAAATCATAATCAATTTATTTTGCATTAAAAATATGAATTAGAAAGTTACCTCATTGCATATGGGAAGGTTCAGCTGGTTCTGTTAATCGGGACCATTATAGGCATTCTCCACCACCTCCAAACATGCACCAACAGAGCGCATCCATAGAATGTACAAGAATCATTTTTTGCGTTATTGCAAAGGGATTGGTACAACGTTGCTAGGACAGCAGACCCCCAACTATATAGACTCACTCTAGTAAAATCCATTAACAAACGTAAATACATAAAATGTATGGTGTTACCGGTACTATTTGGAAATAAAACATTTCCAAAGAGTAAGATCAGGTAACACCTGGTTTTCTGCAGTATAGTTTCTAGGGAAGAATCATCGTTCAAATGAAATGTTGAATAATAGTCCTTTAACCTCTTAAGGTTCACACCCTGTCCCCTGGCACCTGTTTGTCCCTCTATCAAATCTATACCCATAGCCTGCTGGCAAAGGGAATTGGCTTGCATTACACAACTATTAATGGCCTTACCGTCTACTGGAAGGCCTAGCAACATGTGTACATCCTCCAGGATTAGGGTGCACTCCCGAGTTGAAAGATGGAACGTGTGGGTCTCTGGCCTCCAGCATTCTAACAAGGCCAAAACAAATTTGTGATCTATGGAGGACTCAGCAATGATGTTAATAGGCCCGAAACCAGCAACTTCTAAGTATGGTTTTATGCATTCGTCCGGAGCGACGATAGAGTGACTACGAGTTCGGAATCGGGAAGTTTCCTGAAAATAATTATGTAGGTATTAATATGCAGTTATAACATAATAGAGACATGCAGTTATAACATAATAGTAAAATACTTACATATGCTGCGATGTTCTCCATGGTTCCTCGATGGGCATCACCCATGGTTAAGTGAGACATGCTTGAAGATTGGAAATATAGAGTTTGAAAACTAAACGATTTTGGTGAGAGTAAATGAGTAATGGTGATGAGAAATCTGCAGCGGCCAAGCTAGTACATAAAGTGAAAAGGCTGAAACGGTAACATGCTGCATGTTAGACATGTCAACACATTCAATTGTGTTAGGTGTTGCTTGTGAAAAATTGGTTGGCATGCATGCAACATTGCTTTCGATGACAGGACATGGTGATATGCAAGCAGAGAAGAAGTAGGTGACAGTATAGGGTTGCATGCATGCAATAGTAGGAGGAATCGTTTCAGAAATCGTTTCAGACGCATGCAAACTACACAGGAATCGTTCCAGACGCATGCAACACACAGAAATTATTAATACGCAGATTGGAGGGGACCATGTGGGGACCACATGGCCATATACTAATGGCCATATACTATGCTCCATTTGGTTTGGCGCAATCTTGGACAGTAAGATAGGCGTGCGTCCCTGTATAAATTAGGGTTTCTTATGTGCAAAAGACTACACACACGAATTAAGGATGAGATCTCGCATAAGGCCAGATAACACGCACCGGAGATCAGAGCCTCCACCACCTATGAAGCGGATTGACTATCAACCAGAGTATCATCGAAGGAACGAGCATGTCATATTCTCTCCCGTCAAATCCCCCATGCCGGTTATGTTTTGGAATATCCAATACATTCGGATGATGGAGAACAGAGAAGAAGTTGTTTTAACCGTTGTAATATCTTAGATGTCGCAGTTTCTTTGATTTCTATAACTTCTTTACCGTTTAATCAAATGATCAACGCATATTTCAATGAATTGATATTTTATCGTTACAACGTCGCCAATAAATATTTAAGTTATTAATAATTAACAACAATATTTCCCGCAAAAAAAATAAAATATTGTACAATATTTTCCCGCTAAAAAATAATTGGTAGAAGTGGTAGGCTCTTCTATAAATAGAGGTGTGTGTGTGTGGAGGTTGAAGTATCAAATCTTTTTTTCTTACTTCCAATAGTCATAAATGGATTCAGTTTGGGTTGTAGTGTTTTTTGAAGAAGGTAGTCATGTGAGGGTTTGTCTGAACCCGCATTGGGATATCAAGAGAATTGTTAGAGCCATCAACAACGGGTTTCGTCAACTGGATGGTCCAACCAGGAAAGTTAAACAAATAGATCATCGTTGTCAATACATTACGTTGACGGATAATAACCCAGAAGGCACCTACATGTATTATTGGGATCGTGTGAAAGATGATGTGTATGTGGATCTAATGTTTTGGACACACCGTGGAGAAGTTAATCGATGCGTTGAAAATCCACTTGTTCTAGCAGTGATATTTGAGTAGTTTAATTTGTGTATTGTGTATGATGTGGTCAGACACATCATACTTGAAATCCTCTTGTTTTGTGTTATTTTATTGTTGCACTGTAATTTCGTGTTCTACCAGTTGTTGTAGTGTTTTTGAAGTATATGTTGCAAACGCTATTATAGTGTAATCAGACATTGGATCATTTAATTATAATTTATGTGATTGTTGTGTTTGTTGTGGTTGTTGCAAACACTAAGTAAGCCAACAGACATTTATCATTGTGCATTTTGTCTTTTACAATCAATTTGGAATCTTGAGACAGACATAGAGCAGTGTGCGTCTGTATAGTCACATCATTCTGAGACAGACATAGAGCAGTGTGCGTCTGTATAGTCACATCATTCTGAGACAGACATAGATCAGTGTGCGTCTGTCTAGTCTCGTCATGTTGGAATCTTGAGGCAGACATAGATCAGTGTGCGTCTATATAGTCACATCATATTGCCTATTGACTGACTCTATATTACACAATGCAAGGCTGTAAGCATGTTGGTAAACAGTGCGCAATAGAGCATTATCTTATCCTATATAACACAACCAATATTTCTAAACACTACAACACACACAAACAATATTTCCTATTATCACCTGATATTACAACACCCAAACACTAACCCGAAACAATGACTTCACCTCCCCAATACTTGGTAAATGCCCATCTAAACGGTGAGACTTACACATCTGAAACAGCCAGTTTTCTAATGAGAAACACTCAAATTGTGTCATTTTTGTTAAGCAAAAGAGCCACCTTTACATCCTTCCATCAGCGACTTCAGGCTAAGATTGCAATGGGTCATATTGCAAACATTGTCTACCAGTATCCTTCTTTTAATAACAACAACACCGTCAATTTTTATGAGATGGAGATTGCAAATGACGAAGACCTCCAGAATATGTTTGCTAACCACGAATATTCTGGTTTCGATGCCATCGAGCTGTACGCTACTATACATGTTGAGTCACAAGAACCTCATATTGTTCAGTCGAAAGTTATTGACCCACCTGTCAACGAGCAAGAAGAGGTTGATGTCATAGACGAGGAAGAAGAAGATCTGGAAACTGAATTTGAAGACATGGTCAACGAGGAATCCGAAGATGAACAACACATGTCGGTGCCTCCAGCTCATGTGTACGCACCTTCAGCACATATGAGTATCTTGAACTTGCAAGGTGACGAACCATCATTCGATATCTTCTTCACCCCGTACACCCAAAGTGATGATGAGTTAAAGGAAGGAGACAAGTTTCCTTCTAAGGAGGCATGTCTTAGAACAATTAAAAAATGGCACATGGCGCACAATGTTGATTTTGAAGTAGACCGTTCAAACTTGGAACGGTATGTAATCACTTGTAAAAATCCAGAGTGTGGCTTCAGACTGTTGGCTTCTTATAGGAAGAGAAGTGATGCATCGGTCATAGGGTCGATTACGCAACAACACACATGTGTCAACCCTAACACTTCCCTAGATCATACGAAACTCAGTGGCGATCTTATCTATGAGGAGACTTTGCCTCTCATAAGCTATGATCCGTCTTTGAAGGTCAAAAATATTATCTCGCATATCGTTACAGCCTACAACTACACTCCCTCTTATAGAAAGGCGTGGGTTACAAAAACAAAGGCAATTGAAAAAGTTTACGGCAATTGGGAGGAGTCATACAAAAATCTTTCCTGCTACCGTACTGCGCTACAAACTTACACACCTGACACGGTTTCTATTCTAGAGACACTGCCCGCGCATGCCCCGGATGGGAACCCTGTCCAAGGAAACGGAATATTCCATCGCCTTTTTTGGGCGTTCAAACCTTGCGTGCGAGGGTTTGCATATTATAAACGCATACTTAAAATTGATGGAACATGGTTATACGGAAAATACAAGGGAACCATGCTTATGGCGGTTGCACAGGACGGGAACAGCAATATATTTCCAGTGGCGTTCGCAATTGGGATCTCTAAAGAAAGGATAGACCAGAGCAAGACAATCAACCTTCTATCATCGGTGGAGACTGTTTGGAGCCAATCCTATCAACTTGCTACCATGTGCAACAATCTTTAACTCTTTCTTTAAAGTTCTATCCTAAAAACAATTTATAGTAAATATGTTGTAAAATATAAGTAATTACAATTAAAAATGATTCAACATAAAATAATAGAGATTAGCTTATGTCGCCGAACCATAAATAGCAAGCAACATGACCCTAGTACCTCACCACAAGAGACGTATCATACGACTCTCCGAGGAACTGCGGTTGCTGCGGACCAGGCTCATGTGCAACTATCTGATGTCCTTCTTCATCCACCACCTGTCGAGATTATCATCATTCACCTCTTCGTCGCATAACGTCGTCGCTTCGGCCTCCTCTTTTACGCACCACTAAAAATATTAAAAATGTAATGAATAAAAAACATGAACAGGAAAACATAAGAACAAGTTATCCGAAAGACACTTCATGAACCAGATAACATGGGAACCGGTTAACATTAATGTGAACCGGAGAACCTTCAGCTAAGTTATTCAGTTTGTAGAATTTTTACATGCAAATCGAAAATCTTACTTGTAAATTATTCGGTGTGTTGTAATGTTAAACCGAAAAACTTCTCTACGCGTTCTCCGGTTTGTACTCTCGGTATTGGTTCGAAAAAATAGTGGTTGTGTTCTCCGATTTTTTTCTCTTGGTACTTTATAATGAAACGAAGAAAAGGTGTAATTTTTTTAAAGTTTAAGTATTTATACATGGAGTAATTTGGTCCAAATTCGTGATTTGTAGAGGGAGGGGATATAAACAATGGGGTAAAAATTTTAGTTTTTGGTGGTAAGGGGGTTTTAGTAGCGTGATCCAACAAACAACACCACGAGGTCAAGTCAAGGATACATTATACCCAATGGCACCATTGCAAATGCAAGTGAATAGGTTTGACTTAGCTACCTATTCAATTCATCTTCATTTCAACCTTCAAACCATCCCAAGACAAACCTTACTATTTTCATCAAAAGTGTAAAATGTTGTTGCTCAAAACAACCCTCTCCCTCTTACTACTATCATGTTCCTCTTCATTTGTGGTTTCACTGCCACAAAACAATCCTTACCTAACATCCACAACACTCTTCCTTCAAAATTATCATAAAATGGTTCAAAATTTCAAAGTCTTTATGTATCCACCAAACACAAACCAATTTGACAATTTCGGAACAGAACTAGAATCTCTCTTCTATTCTTCACTTCTAAACAGTTCTTACCTTACCCAACATCCTCAACAAGCACACCTCTTCTTCTTCCCTTTCTCCTCTGAAATCTCCACGCGCTCTCTCTCGCGTCTCATCTCACGCATCCGTGAAGATTTTCCTTACTGGAACCGTTCTCTCGGCGCCGATCACTTTTACCTCTCCTGCGCCGGAATTCCCAACAAAAACGACAGGAACATTGTTGAGCTGAAGAAAAACGCCGTTCAGATCTCTTGTTTTCCCACGCGCCGTCACAGGTTTGTCCCTCACAAAGATCTTACGTTACCACCGATCTCAAATCTCCACGCGCCGGGTGGTGGAGATTTCTGTTTAGTTGAGTACGGAAACGACATGGGGGAAGCGATGCGTTTGGGGTGCGTGCCTGTTGTTGTGGTTACGGAGGGAGGTGTAAACGACATGCCGTTTATGGATGTGCTGAGGTGGAAGGAGATGGCTGTGTTTGTGAAAAGTGGTGTGAAGAATGATACTGACACGTGGAAGAAAAGACACGATGGTATGAAGAGATTGGGTGTGGAAGGATGTAAGCACTTGCGGTGGAATCGACCTCCTCAGCCGTTGGATGCGTTTAACACTATTATGTATCAGTTGTGGCTTAGACGCCATACCGTTAGATATGAAAATGTTGATACTTCATATACACAAGCAATTATATAATGTTTTTTAGCTTATTTTTAGTTATTATATCTATATATGTTATTTGATGTCTAGAATCAAATCAAATAAATTTGAGTTTTGGCTTTAAGTCTTTATTTTTAGATATAATCTGAACAACAATTATTACAATACATTTGAAGTTAATCAAAATTTGCTCTATAGAATGTCACCATCCTAAGGTCATGAATCAATGGAGTCCATAGCTGTTGGGTTGAGAAAGCTCATGGCATGAAATAAGGTCATGAATATCAGCAATTGAGTTGTGTTTGGAAATTAGAATCGAAACTCATATTTGACAGCAAATTTACTTCTTGACTAATTTCAAAACATCGCCAACAAGATGTAAAGAGCCGGTCACAAGAACCTGAGGTATCAACCAGATAAGTTGCATGTTAGATATTTTGTGATGTGAATTCAGATATTTGCATCTCTTTGGTGTAATTTATGTTACCTGAAAACGAACCGACTGATTTTGTTGACTTCTGTCTCTTAGCCATTTGATTGCAACTGGCAATGACGAAAACACGGCGCTGTGTTCACAATTACTGTCGCTCATTTCCATATCATCTTTTAGTTCTTCAGAAATAGTGTCAGTAATTTTACCTGTTAAGCCAAGGGATCACAAAGTGGAGTAATAAGATACTCACAGATATGGTTCTTATTACACACCATATCTACAAAATAACCAAATTACAAATCTGAGTTCTGAAATTGCAATTTGTAAGTCATGAATCTATCAATACCTTTATTTCCTTGCATGAGATTTTCCCACGCTCTTTGAAGATCGAACTGCCACGACAGATCGACTTTAGAATCAGTTAGTGTTGTTGATGCTTGGGATCCAACTTTGTTGTACACAGATAAACTTGGTACAAAGAGCGCCTTCTTGAAATAAACTCCTACAATTTCAATTTAATTGTTCCATTATTCTATGGACAAAGAAAAGTTTCGTTGTAAAAAATAGTTTGCATTAATTTTTAACCCCTAACAAACTTGAATAATCAATTATTCGCATAAACCATTATTGGACTACCGACCGTGACCAGCGCATGTTTCCATCAGCCGAGGAAGAAGCAACTGAGGATCTCGTACAGTTAAGCAGTTGAACAGCAATATCTGCAGACCATTCAACGACTTTAACACAAAATTTCAATTATAAAATGAATCATCAACTCCAGTTCGAAGTTTATAGCTTAATATCTAGAAAGTAAATATGTACTTTACCGGAGTGGATTTTCTCCGGAGTCCTCTTTCTGCATGTTGCATTTTCACTATCTCATGAGACGACTTAGGATTATCAAGTTGCCGATGAAACAACGTTTGGTCCGCGTTGTTTTCTTTGATAGCAAGAGAAAACCACCTTGCACACACTTCCATGCTTTCAGGACTATGAGCCCCGTCTAAATAGAAAACAAGCTCATTTGATTGTTCACTCTTGAAGTGTGTGTCAGCAACAATCTGAGCCCTTCCTTGCAAACTTGCACTTGTTAACCCTTTTATGAACTGTTCTGGCAAAGTGTCCTTCATGCAAGTAGATGATCCACTTCATCATTAAGGCTTTAAAAAATGGGGGGAAAGCTGCAAAAATATCTAGTTTTAGAACTTACCGTTCGTTCCAAGTCCGTGTCTCCAAGATGCCCCGTCCTTTTCAGCCAAGTAGAGCACAGTGCAATGGCAAGACCGGCATTTAAATACTGATGCTCACCTTCAAGACCAAGTGTTAAGCCGTTTAGTAACTTGGCATCTAACGGAGGCGCCACTTGAAGCGATACATTTAATTTAGAAGCCTTCTCTTCAAGTACATGCTTGGCTTCTTCCGGTTGTGTCACTGTAAAAGCCGGAATCCGATCCTAGAAACAAACAAACAAATAAATACAGGGAAAATCGAGCAAATTTTTCACAGACATGAAAAGCAATTTTTCTTCTTGAAAAGAATCCTAGAGAATTAAAAACAACCTTAAAGATACCAGCCTTCTCACCAGCAATTTCTCCAAGAGTATTTCCTGTCAATTGCTGTACAAATTAGTGGGCATAGAAACATGCATATTCAGCCATAATGTATCAATTTTGAAAACGCACTAATCGATAGCTATAAGTATGCATTACATTAGTGATTACCTAGAATTTTAAAAAGAGAAAACTAACCAAGAATCTCCATGTGGTCATACCCAAGGGAGGTTATTCCACACACTATAGGTGCCTTAACCTGAAATACAAACAAGATTCGATATTCAATATTCATACATTGATGTCACGTTAGACCAATAGGTTTCGGCTGAAATTAAAACTCTGCATACCACATTTGTTGCATCATATTTTCCACCTAATCCAACCTCCATGATAGCCACATCTACCTGCATACAAGTATTCGTTAATAACACCGAGCATACAAAAAAAATGGTATATCTAACAAACAAGATTCCATAGAAATTCAAAGCATAAGGATCAAACCTGCTCCGCTGCAAATATTTTGAAGGCAAGTAAAGCGAGGAAACGGAAATAGTTAGGCATTGGAATATTATCATCAGTTTTTTCCTGTGCACAGTTGAAATGACAAACCAGATACTTAGCCATATAAACAATCAAAATCAAAATATCAGGTAATATTTTTTATTCATTTTCTCAATTAAATAGCACTTGACTCCTTTATGCATGGAAACATACCTTTAGTCTATCATAACACCACCAGAAGTATGCTAAGAATTTCTCTTGAGAGATTTCTATACTGCAGAAGCAACAAAAATAATGCTAAGTAATAAAATAAAGGAAGTAATGCTGCAACAAATGAATCTGAAGCACTCACCCATTTAAACGAAATCTTTCTCGGATATCAATGAGGTGAGGAGACGTAAAAAGTCCAGTACGAAAACCACAGTTGCGTAATATAGATTCTGTGAAGGTACACGTAGATCCCTATGGAACCACAATACAAAATAACAATATCCATCATTACAATTTGCTTAAAGTTAGTTACTGATTGCAACATACACACAAAATTATAAAGGACAAAACTAAGCTACAAAGAGGCACTGTTCCTATTGTTTTCTACTAAAAAACAGTATAAATGTTGCCAACAATTCCGAAAGGCTTTGAAAAACTCTCTTAAAACATAACTGTTTCTTTTGTGGGAAGAACAACGAGAACAGTACTTATGTTACTGCATCTAAGTTTTGCTCAATTGTAAATCCACAGCTAGACGTCTCTCTAACTACGAAAAGTCAAAAACTAGAAGCCATACATAAACGATTGCAGAATCCAAATTAAAATTCTATTCATGACTTCACTTCCAAGCAACAAGCAAGCCACAAAAGAAAATGAGATTACCTTCCCTTTGGTACCAGCCACATGGATAATCTTCATATTTGAAATCTGCTCCTCCAAATCTAGCATCTATAAAAATTACATTTCATTATTAACAATAATCATCCCAACAAAATCACCAAATACTCAAAACCCAATTGACCAATTCACACATGTAGCACCGCCACGCCTATGCAGCTGCAGGGCCGTCTTTGAGGGCGTTCAAGGCGGGTTACCGCACAAGGCCTAAAAATTTTCAACGGTATATTTAAAACACCTCCCAATCAAAATTCCCGCTACATCAACCACAATGACCATCGCAAACAAGTGCAAGGACCAAAATCGTAACACCAGCAATCGCAACCACATCCGCTACCACAATTTAAAACCATGGTGTATACCCCTTGTGTCTGACACATGTCAATGTCTGACACCGCCGACACGATACATACACATTTGGTTTTATTCTACTATTACTTTTATTTTTTTAAATTATTATATGTGTATAAATTGTCAATCACGTTTAGTATCTTTTTGATAGTAAAACACAAACTTGTCAAAATTTTACCTTAATGTACTCAAAAAGAACATCAAATTGATCACCGAAATTGCTACCATCAGCACGAGTGCGTCTAATGATCAAAGACGACAAAGCCTCTAATGCTTCTTCATAGGAGGAAGTCAAAGATGAAGATTTCTGAGACCCATTACCTCCATCTGCAAAAAGGAAAAGACCCCATAAAATTAAATAGCGTATTAATAATAAAAATCAAATTTTTAATTTGAATTGAAGCACCCCAGATGGAAAAGAATGAACATAAGATTCAAAGGAATGAAAACTGAAATTTTTACAGTATAGAAAAAGATGAATTGGGAATCATACCTTGTTCAGTCATAGCTTCTGAGTGTGTGAATTGTGAAGGAGAGAGGTGAGTGACAGAGTGAGAATGGAAGGTGGAGTAGAGAGATTGAAGGATTAAAAGTAGATAGAAAGTTTTATTTTTTTATTTTTTTGTGGTATATGCGTTTTAAGATGATTCCATTTTTGTTTATTACTGGTGTTGTTGGACAGAAATGTAATAGAAAAAAGACAAGTTCAGGTTCATGTAGGGGTGAAAAATAATTTACTTTTTAACTTCTATATGTTCAGATTTCAAAACTATTTTTATTCAAAAATGTCTTTAAAAGTAAAACTTCAAATTTTGCCCTAAATTGATAGGCTTTGATACCATATTAGAGTTTGACCTAACTCATCCTTACAAAACTGGTTGGTAAGGTGATGAGTGTCCCTCTATACATACTCTTTTAATGCTCTATCTCCAACTAATATGGGACTTTAGGATCTTCCTAATAAAATGAGATAAGTGAAGGAAAAGAAATATATTTTGGTACTTAAAAAGTTCTTTGAGTTTGTTTGTTGATCCTTTGATAATGAATCATATCTTGGATGAGTTAATGTTTTGATAATTATAAATATGATTTTTCTCTAATTTGTTAGGTATAAGTCATAAGTGAGTTAGGTATAAGTCATAAGTGATATGTGGTAGAAATTCTAGTGAAAAGTAAAGGGTAATTTTTTTTTGAATAACATATTGATAAATATTTTAAACACCTGGAGTTTATGTGATTCATACTTAGAGAGTTTGAGAGATTAAAAAACACTTGGATAAATAATAGAGTTTTTTGTTGGAAACTTGAAAAATTGTTTTCTTGTAATTCATTGTAATCTTTTGTAGTAAATTTGAGAACCACTCTCTCCCCTAGAGTAGGTCTTTTGATTGAACTATGTAAACAAATTTACTGTATTCTTGCATATTATTGTTTTTCTTGCTTGAAGTCATTTTTCTGGTTGTCATTGTTCTTTGTCCCACACATCAAATTGATTGGTGTGATTGAACTCAAAATATTTTTTTTGAAGTGATTTTTATTATTTTATCAATTTCACAACAAGTGGCGCTCACTGAGGGGCAAAGGGGTGTTATTTACAAGTGAACACCATGGCTAAATGGGAGATCGGGAAATTTTCTTGAGAAAGTAATTTGGGATTATGGAAAGTGAAGATGCAAACAAACTTAACTCAAGAGAAGTGTATTTTTTAAGGGTTAGGCGTTGATGGCTACACTCCTAACAAAAGCGGAGAAGATCAAAATGGTGTGTAAGGCAAGGAGTGTCATTATCTTGTGCATCAGGGATAAAGTTCTAAGGGAAGTCGCCAGGGAGTAGATTGCGGCTTCAATGTGGGTGAAATTTGAATTGTTGTATATGACTAAGTCTTTGCCTCGCGGGTTGTGTCTAAAACAAGAGCTCACTCATTTCGAATGGTGGAGAGCAGATTCATATTGGAGCAATTGAAGGAATTTCACAAGATTATTGATGATCTTGAGAATATTGAAGTGAAGATTAAATATGAGAACAAGGCTTTATTCTTGTTGAGCTCATTGCCCATATTCTTTGAGCACTTTAAAGATGCATTTATGTATAGTAAGGAAGATATTATTACTTTGGATAAAGTCCAAACGACTGTGAGATCTAAAGAATTTTCAAAAGTGATAGATTTGAAGATTGGTGATATTGGTGAAGGATTGAATGTATCAAGAGGATGAAGTGAGTGTAGATGGATTTTCAAATCAAATAGGTTTGACAAGTCAAAGGTAAAATGATTTAATTGTAAGAAAATTAGTCACTTCCTGAGGGATTATCCTAGGACGATGGATAATGATGATTCTGTTTAGGTTACAGTTGCCTCATATGATGATAGTTATGAGAGTTTGGTGTACTAGTGGTGTCAATTTTGGAGATTGAAGAGGATTGGGTCATAGACTCGAGTTGCTCTTATCACATGTGTCTGGGAAAATAATAATTTGACACATTGAAGTTGGAGCAAGGTGGGGTAGTACTTCATGGTGACAATAAGGCTTGAAAGGTTCATAATATTGGTACCGTTAGACTAAAATGTTCCATGATCGTGAGTTTCTTCTTCACAATATGAGGTATGTTCTATAACTCAGCCAAAATTTCCTATCCATAAGCATGCTTGATGATCTAAGGTATTGTATTAAAATTAAATGTGGGACGTTGAAGATTTTGCATGGTGAAGTTATCATAGCTAAAGGATCTAAAATATGTGGTATATCTATTTTAAAAGGTTCCAGTATTGTTGTTCATTCATCAACAGCTAGTGAAGACTTTTATTATAAGAACAAACTATAGGATTTGAGGTCAAGGCATTATATATGCCTAGAGGTTGTTTCAAGGAATTTAATGAGTTTTGCATAAGACAGGAGATAAAAAAGCATGTAACTGTTGAGTTGTCATTAAGTCTCTGGAGTAAGGTTGGTGTCAAAGTAGCTTACTTGGTTGATAGGTACTCATTTACATAAGTAAATTTTCAAACTCTCACAGTACTCAGTAGTATGAAACTTGAAGGAAGGAATATTTATGATTTATCGGGAGTGAACCCTGGAGGATTGAAGTTCATCAATCGCAGATGTATTACATCCAGATAGTCACGTCAAGGAAAGAAGAGTAAAGACTTGTGGATGAAACTTTTAGAAACTATGATGGAGAAAAATCAGTTTGGGGTGGAGTTTCCTATTATGGATACCATTAGTAGTGAGGTAACGGTTGCAGATGAAGGTCCAAAGAAACACAAGAAAGAGGGAATTGAATTAGGTTTCTAGGATTAAAAACTTTTCGAACACCCAAACTCGAACAACACTGAATAACAAGCATACAACAATAATAATAAAAAACACGCGTATTTGTATCCTGGTTCACCGTTAACTAGGTTACTCCAATCCATTCACCAAAGTGATCTTTCCTTATCAACAAGCAGTTAATCCACTAATCAGATAACTTTTGATTATAACCTCAATGACACACTGTCATTGACATCTCAAGAAATCTGACCAAACTGGTCTCTAGAGGAAAACAACCTCAATGAGGAATTGTCCTTAACATCTCAGGAATTATGATCAAACTAGTATCTTAAGGAAAAACATCCTCAATGACAAATTTTCATTAACATCTCAAGAATTCTAACCGAATTGGTCTCATCAAAAAATCAACCTCAATGACAAACTGTCATTGACAACTCAAGAATTTTGACCGAATTGGTCTCTTGAGGAAAACAACCAAAATTGGTTATAAGAGATTTATGTTTACAAGAGTGCTTCTTAGATAAGCAGATGCACAAATTTACATTCAAAGTTTACACACTAGAAAGATGTGAAGAATTTAAGTTTTGAGGGATTTCTTCTTTCGTACAAGCTTTTGCTCATATTTTCTTCTTTGTTGTCTCTGTCGTGTCTTAATCGAGATGCTCTGTCAGTCATTGCTCATGTAGAAGCACGAAAAAAATATTAACTCAAGGACCAATGTTGAAAACAAACCTGAAAACACATAAAAAACCGAAAAATGCACTTGCGGTTTTATTCTTGATGAAAACTGAAAATGCATTTTCGGTTTCTGCTGTGATTTTAAAGGTTTGTTAATGGCACCCCACCCCCATAAATGAACACGCTAAAATATTAATTGATCATTAAAAAGACATTTCTAACACCTTAGTATTGATTCATAATGTTGAAAACAAACCACAAACTCCTAATTTCTGAGTAAATTTTTCATAAACTCTAAAAAGTTCAAAAATAACTTACCTGATTGATTGTGGTTGTTAGACGTTGATTGATTGTGGTTGGATACTTGATATACTGGTATTTGAGGCTTTCGAACAACTTCGGTAGCAAATGTGGTTGATTTGGTGAAAGTTGTTTTGAGAGAGTTGTTGTGTTTGTTTGTTTTTGAAACGGTAATGAGAGGGGAAGAAGCAGCGCGCGTTTTAGCTGTTCTAAAAACCAGAAATATACTTACGGTTCCATATTGTAGTTATATTTTCGGTTAATTCCAATATTAATGTCTATTATGGTACAAACCGAAAATACATTTCTAGTTTTGAGGAGCATTTTTGAAATTTTGCGTGGTTGCGTTAAAAAAGCATGAGTGGAATAAGAAATTCCCTTAAATAATTGTGTACAAAAAGAGTTTTAGCAAAAATGGCTTACTGATTTACTATCTTTTTATTTTTTCAAGTTAAGAAGGAAATAGAGAACTTAGAGAAATTTTTAATATTTTTTAAAAGAATATTTTTTTATAAAATGATTAAAGTAACTATCATTAATGTGTGTAATTTTTTAAATAATACGAATTATATTTAAATAATTTATCAAATTCCTCCAAAAAATTTCAAATCTCTGCTAATATATTTTTTTAGCTCCCCAAATTATATTGATTATGTTATAAATAAAAATAAATTCTTTAAAATTCTCTCAATCAAAAATATAGTTTTAAAATTAAGACAGTTTCGATCGATCGGATCGGTTAGATTTTGAACCACAAGATAGAGTGCTCCAATAAAGTCATCGGACCATTGTTGCAATTGACCCGTTAAAATCTGTGTGACCCAACTAGGTTACTGGTCAGATCAATGAGCAAATGAATTTCTTTTCTTTTTTTAGCTTCACTGTAATTTTGATCCTCTATTTTTATTTTCTTTAGTTTTAGTACCTCAGTTTTAAAATTCAATTTTATTAATATTTATAATTATGTTGATTATTTATAATAATTAAATAATATTAAAATTATAAAAATAAAATTTTGTCAAATTTTAAGAATCAGACCTATAACCTTTCAAATATTAGGTTTGAAGTTTTACCAATTATATCATAAATCTCTTTGATGTTAAATTTAATTAAAGTTAAAAAAGTTATATATATTCTATAATTATAATATTAAAATTTTTATTAAACTTATTTATTATTAATCATACAATATAATAATATAATAAATTTAAAATATTAAAAAATTAATTATACAATATAATAATATTTTTAACTAAAAAAAGTTTTAAAGAAAGTCATGTTACAAAAGAAAAATTCTATATTTTTACATTATTAAAATTCATGCGATCCGACCGATGATCCAGTGGTCCGACTATTAACTCATAGACCCAATAGTATAAGACCAAGATCCAAATTTTAAAATATTACCTTCAATTCTTTCCATTCTTTCCTTCTTTTATTTTTAAAAACTCTCCTCTTTTCCTTCAAACTCCCAAACTCCCAAATAAAGCATTAGTAATATCTTTTTCTCAATTTAGGAGATAAATTCTATAAGATTTTAGAAGTGAGTTTTAGAATGCTAGATTTGTATTTTTATAGATTCGATCATACAACACTCTAAAAATGGAATGAAGTGTCATTCAAGGAAAAAGATTATTTTAAATATTGAATAATGTTTAGTTTAATTTTAGCATAGGGGTGGGAAGAGATTATTTAAAACACTTGTACTTGAAATCCCTCCTAAATCAATTTAGCTTTCTTCCACAAAATCTCTTCCATTCCTTCCCTTAGAAAAATAATTCATCTCATCCTCCCATTTGAACCAACCAAACTGACTCTTATTAAACCAAATATATCATCACCTTTTTAATTTATATACTTGATTCCATATATATATAATCTGCAAAATATAGATCACCCAACAAAAAAATTCCATAATTAAAAAACCACCTCTATACACTTTCAATACCTATTCCAGTAACATGCAATCCACTTGTGATATTTTTTTTGTTTTCCAACCACCGCAATCAAAAAGCCGAAACCCAATTGTGTGTCACAAATCAAAGATAAATTGCTAGTCTGCAAAAGTTAAACAGATCCCACGGGATAAAGATGCTGTCAGAAAAATGTAGTGACCTTATTCACATCAGTCAAAGCAATTGTCTAAGCTGCTCGTTTTCCTTACGCAGAGCCTCCATTTCTTTCACCAACTTAGCTTGATTTTCCAGAATTAAGTTCATCATGGTTGACATTTCCATCTGGTCAATAAGACAATTAATTAAAGAAATGAAAAATGTAAACAGCCTTCACTTATTCTAGATGCATACCTCGTGCAGATGAGACTGTCTTAATACTTCAAGATGGACGTTTCTCACATCCTCGTGTATAGATTTCTGAAAGGAACCTAGAGTTTCGTTCAGGGTCCGCTGAAAAAGCTGAAGTGTAAATGAAGATCCTTGTGCATCTGACTGAGATGCTTTCTGTTGTGGTATTGTTCCCTATCGTCAAATAACATAAATCAATAACATTAGAAAACGATACAAACAAAAGTACATTTCAAAAGACTACCATAACAGATATCAACAAGCATAGAGATAATATTATCATATCTAACTAAATTGTAAATATTAACATACATTTGTCAGTAGAGAGCCTGCTTCTGTTGGGATAGATATGTCTGACTTCAATAGCAAGCTATTTAGAAGTTCCTCTCTGGTTTCTGCTCCTGATTTCTTAATCTTAGGTGAACCACCTGCAAGAGATGCACCATCGCTGAAAGCAGGTGCAGTGCTTATTCTTTCTGCATAACTAGAAATTCTTTTAGAAAAGGATTGCATTCTAGGAGAATCAGATATTTTTGGAGACTCAATGTTTGCCTGTCCAATGCTGGCTTTTGTATTGATGGGAAAGAGCAAAGAAGTAGAGGACATGTGATCAGAAAACCCCAGTGAAGTTTCCTGGCCTGTAGAAACATCTTTGGTGCGCAAATTGGAAAATTTTAGGCTTGAACTGGTATAGGGACTGATACCAGATGATGAGGATGTATCTTGCACTCCAGAAAACGTCAATCCTGCTGCCTGACCACTGGAAGCTAACATCCCAAAACGAGATGGTGCATTTGCCTGACGTGGGTAAATATATTTATCAGCTAACTTCTCACCACCCCATGCCTCTGGAGGAGTGATGGAAGATTCTTCACTCTTTGTGGATGGAGGAGTTATCCCCGCAAATGGAAAGGAAGATTGAGTGATATCCTACAGCAAATTGATATTGTAATAAGTAAAAATATGATTAAATTATTCAGACACGTAAATAAATGAGATTTGATTTGTAACCTAAATCATGTGTCTCGAATGTTCAATGTGAAACTGAAAGAATAATATATTTCCAGTATGTGTAATGTACAACCATTAATCTTTTTATATAAATTATTCTAACTTAATAGGTCTGAATACAAATTACTATTAATTACTAATTTACTACTAACAATAGTAATAATATAACTACAGTAAGAATATTTTATTTACAATATTCAAAAATAGGAAATTATTTCATATATAAATTCCATTAGTATCACTGCAGTAATTTTATTTACAATATTCATATATAAATCATGTCATCAGATTTGTTATCATTTGATTTGATGTTAAATAAATAAAACTATTGCAACCTTCTTAAATCAATAAACCTAGAGCTGACACTAATGGACGAATTTAAAAAATAGATGAAATTATGTAGTATGTTTAAAATCAAATGTATGGGTCAAATCCTCCCTGAAAATTCTAGGCCTCAAAGAAATTCAACCATTACGATAACAATTTGCAGAAAGAGAAAAGAGGGACCTGTATTGGTGGTACAAATAAGATTTGGGATCTGGGGATAATTAAACTGAAACACATCTCATGCCAAAAGTTTGTGGGCACAAGTGCATCCTTGGGATTGGACTACAAAGTTTTAACAAACAAGGATAAAAAAAAGAAAGATAAATGGCTTTTCAAATTAAAGAACTCCAAATATACAGCTCTTTTCATCAAAAGAGGTTTTCCTCCTATATTAGGGTGTGTTTGTAACATTATTGTTTACGTAATTACACTGCAGAAAGAGAACTTTGGAATGTGAAATTTAATATTTCCAAGCATTTTTCATTCTCCAGAAAGAAAAATCCCCATATTTTGCTTGCCTTTACATCCTATGACTAGGGTAGACATATTAGTTTCCCATGGCAACGGGAGTAACCTGCCCAACCATTAACTTCTGCTCTAAGTTCCTTCTATTCTACCACGTTTTTAGTATGTTTTGATTAATTAATGTTTAAAAATAGAAAACATTAAATGCTATCCACATTTTATAACTTATCCGTGACTAACAGTCCTGGTCATTAAGTATCATGGAAATGTCATTCCTGAGAATGTAATATGCCTTGAAACCGGACAGTTTCAATTGCTACAAATTAACACTGTTTAATTGACAGGCATGGTTGGCAAGATATAAAGATTTGTTGCATCAAATTGAAGGTTTATTCATAGATCAACATTTCACATGAAGTTAAACTCAATGTTAGGGAGACACTAACCTGCTTGGCAGTAGAGCCGGACTTCCAATCAGCTATTGCATGATCACTGGTTACGACTTCTGAATTTGGAAATCTTCGACTGGATGATAAAATATCCTTCTTTACCCCATTTCCATCCCACATTGAAGGTGTTATTGGTGTAACATCCACAAGAGGGGAGAATACATCTATTTCCTCCGTCAATTTATAACGCGGAGCATTCAACCTGGACAGTGTTCCACCTAGCCGTAAATTGTTTCGGATTGGTGTTTCCTCTCCAATAGACACAGTTGGTAGGCTTGTTATAAATTCACTGCTGGATGTTGCAAGCAAAGATGTGTCAATGGAAGCACCCAGCCTACCAGAATTCCAAGTACTAGACAATGATGTAGATAGGGGAATGCTAGATGAAGTTGCAGGAGGTAAAGGATCAGGCATAAGGATTGAATCTTCAACAGAATCTCCCACAAGAGCAGTCTCAGCAGTGCAATTCCTTTCATCGACAATAACTGGTTTTGATCTTTGCCAACATAAGCTTGTAACAGCCTGTTGCATGGTATAATAAGTTAGTAGAACTATAAATTGACAACCTGACACCAAGAGGTCAATGCTTTAACTTGAAGAACATAAGAGAATATGAGAGAGAAATTCTAAAATGGTTGAGTGATTTGCACTCAGCTGATCTTACAGTTATTTTTAAACAAAATTTAGTAATTAGTTTTCATGTTGAGGGTAGTAATCAAACTTTCGACCTCTTTGTCACTCCTCTCTTTAACTCCCTCCCCCAAACCACTGACCAAGCCACCCTTATATCTCCTACTTAAGGTTTGAATGCAATAAATCATGTAGTTCAAGACAAGAAATTCTAAATGAATTAATGAAGCAAAAGAATTACCTCTGAACTACCATAAGCGTGAAGAACACCAACAGGTTGTGGTTTTCCACGGACATCATAGAAAGCCACACGTCCATTGCTAGTTCCGGCAGCCAGCATCCAACCATCATCTTTGAAGGCTACAGAAGAAAAAGGAGCTTCACAAGAAATGCTAGATGTTGGTCTTCTAGATCCAGAGTCATAAGTGTATAATTTCTTATCAAGGCCAACACTAGCAATGATCTGTTAATTGGAGAAAGAAATCAGAAAGCAAAATTACCTTGACTAAAGAAAGGGTAAAATGTTCACAGCAACATGGAACATCCTCGCTACGTAAATAAATCTACAAATAGCAGTGGGAAAAAAACCTTATCGTTGGATGGAGAGAAGCTAATGCCAGCAGTTGGGGCCGAATGCTGCTTCATCCATGAAACCTTAATATTTTCCAAGAAAATATGAGCTATCAACTTAAAATACCCATTTGGAATCTCGATAAAAAATAGTAATACTAAACTGCTTACTAATAGCATGATCAATTATAGTTTACAAACCCAAAAAATGAGTTTCATCCCCAAATAACATGTTCGGTAAAACAATGGATGAGTGAGTATGTTCGAGCATAATTTTGGGCCTCAAACCACCGCTCAAATGATAATGCAAAAGTTGTTTTCAGACAACCCGTTATTTTTAAACTATAATAAAGACAAGATAGACATGACTAAGAATGCTGTAGTGTAGATAGGGAAGATGACAAGTGAAGTTATGCTCTATTATAATTTGGAAAGGAGAACACTGATTAATTGCTTCAACTATCAACCAAGTCAAAAATTGCAGTGCATTGCATACCTTAGGACTGCGTCCAGTTGTATCCCACAGATGTACTGTCCCATCATCACCAGCTGTCACAAGAAGGTGACGACTAACCCGAGAATAATCAAGAACTCTCAACATCTGGTCTTACAGTTTTAAATATAGCAGATTAGTCCATATATACACTTGCAAGGACATGCACCAAGCAGAAGGTTCAAGTTCAGATAATGAGAAAAACCTGTTGATTGGGATCTTTGAGTTCGGCTGTCCTTTGCCCAGAGGCAAGGTTATGCAGTATAAGGTCCCCATTGAGGCTGATAGAAGCCAAATGCTCGTCTTTACAATTGTACATTACACCCGTGACAGTATTAGTATGACCCTTAAACCTTTTAATACAGCGCTTCCTTTGCAAATCCCATATCTTTACAACTTGATCACTTCCTCCAGAACACATATATCTGGATGCCTTATTGCTGAAACTGATGGCCAGTATTGACTCCTGCCAATAAAATAAATCAGCATGAAGTAAAAGAAAGAAAAAAAGTGATTAATCATGCTGTAGTCATCAACTATCAGTACCACTAACACCAAAGAGTGAGCATATATTTGCAGAAAATAAATGGAAAGAAAAAGAACATGCTTATGCCAGAAGGTGACTCCAATTACCAAGGTTGTCAAGATTGATCTTGCCTAAGATTGGGAAGGGGTAGGAAGATCCTACCGAGATAATTATGTAGGATCAACGGGATGGGGTAGCAAGATCGTAAAACAAAAGATAGTAACAATGATGAGATCCTACTGAAATGAAAACTAATACTAATACAGTGCATAAATTCGCAAGTCTTAATAAACCAAAAAACACATATAAAACATGAAATTTTCTAAAAGTTTAAACATGAAACTACCCACAAAGGAGACCGATAAAAGCTTAAGATACCACAACAAAGTCCACCAAAGAAAATACTTAAAGCCTAGATCAAATCTCTACGGCACCAACCAACCAAATCATTTTACATAACATTAACATTTCTATCTTCATTCATCTCATCATCATCTCCTCAATTGTGTCCATCATCATCATCACCTCAATCGTGTCCATCATCATCATCCTCACCATCATCATCTCCCTCTTCATAGTTACTTTCTTCAACACTAGGAACATCCAATTCATCTCCAGGTACAATCGATGTAGCACTACTACCAGCTTCTTCAATATGAATCAAACCATCATCATTTGGATCAACCATAGCCACACAGCCCACACCTGCATTTCCTTCCTCAGCCGCATAGCAATCACCATCACAATTGAATCATCAATGTAGATCTTGTGGTCCCCCTTCAGCCTTCAAGCCCAACCTTCATTTCCATCACTTAAATAAGAATGCTAGTACGTTTTTGTGTTTTTTGGTAGAAATTTGGCTTGATTTCACCAAAATGGGTAATTGTATGAGAGATCCGAATTGCAAAACACTCGAAACATCATAAACTTGTGTGATTTAACAAGTGACTCGTCGAAATCCTTGTTATGATCCAACGTTTCAAGTTCCTGCTATCTCAACTGAATCCTAGGAAACTATTTTGGCAGAATCCTGATATGCTTTTTACTTTGGTTTTTCCGACGGTATTTTCGAAGCTAGGTTTGTTTTTTATCAAGCCATTAAAATTGGTACCTAAAAGATAACGGGCTCATACCTAAAACAGTGTTTAAACTTTCTACACAGTGCATTACAAATTGCAAAACTCAACATTAAAAATGACCTCAATGTTGTCAACATTATCAACCGGAATAGTCCCCATGCTTTGTCCATTCTTACGCCAGAAAGAGATCCGATTATCATCACCAGCACTTGCAACAACCAAATCTGTTCAGAAACACAATTCACCAAAATCAGTTCAGAAATTGAAACCCTAGAAAGCAAAAGAAGAAGAAAAATAGTGAAATGAACTCACTAGTGTGATTCCACTTGACTGAATTGACTTGAAAGCCAGGAGAAGGAGTGAAGTTAAGGATGCAAGGATCGCCGGAGTTGATGGAAGAGTCGAATAGCTTGTCGGAAGCGTCGAAGAGTTTGACGGTGTCGCCGCCACTGGCAGCCAACAACGACATTGACGGATCCGAGAAATTTCTCGCCGCTGTAACCGAAAATGCTGATGGTGTGAAAATGGATTTGAATTAGAAACCGGGTATTCAAAACTGCATCAGAGATTACCCGTTAACTTTTTTGTTTTTTGAATTTCATTGATTAATTAATTGATGCATTTATCTTTCTTAAGATATTAAATTTAATTATATCATTTGGTATTTTAATAAACTATGTTATGTACGAGAGTTCCGTCTAAATTTATATTATCTCAATTGTCAATTCTAAAATTTATTTGAAAATCTAAAAATTTTCAAATAGTTTTATATATCAACTAATAATAAATTCTAATTTTTAAATATTGATCCAAATAGTATTTTCAAAACCAATAAAAATATAGATCTACAAATTATGAGAACATACTTGTTATAATCTTAAAAACTTAAGAAAAAATATATTAGGGAAATGTCATGAGATATATTATAATCATGCAAGGACTTTCATTACGATAGATACGTTTCGCATCTATCCGTCAGTTTATGCTTTCAAGAACCTTCATTATGGTAAACAGTCTACATCAGCAACAGTTATCCCATAGATAGTTAGATACGCTTCACATCTATTTGTTGATCTGTGCCTCCAAGAACATTAATTACGATAAAATGTTGGTTACAAACCAATTTATTTGATATATATATATATATATATATATATATATATATATATATATATATATATATATATATATATATATATATATATATATATATATATATATATATATATATATATATATAAAAAGTAATATTAGACACAGATTAGTTGTTGTATAACTCTTTCATAAATGAACATTAGCCAATGTTTAGAAGCTAATTTTTTGTCTCAAACTCAATCAGCATAATCTGTCAACAGTTAAATACAAACACAACTTGGATAAAGCCACTAAAGGTTGCACAAAACATCAACAATCAATTGTCTTGGTACATTTTGCAAATAGGTTCATATTGAGTTGCTCAACCTTGGATGAACTGAAGTTAAGAATAACAAAAACAAAAATAGAAGAAAGAAATTTAAACATGATCTCTAGTTAGTAAAAATTTAATTAAAAATTGAAAACCACAAATTTATTTAACAGAAGTCAGAATACACAAAAGGCCTAAACTCAAATGGTTCAAAAGAAAGATTTAAAAGACGAAAATTAAAATTGTAGCATAAAAGAAAAATGAAATGTCGTTTACCAACTAACATAGTGCCTGGGAAAGTTGTTTGAACACAACATTGGTAAGTACGATGAACAATCTACAACTCTTATACCACATATGCGCTTCACTTCTACCAATCGATCTACGCCTGCAATGACCTTCACTACAATAAAATGTCTATAGATGATATCCCATAGATACGCTTCACATCTACATGTCACTTTATGCCTCCAAGGACCTTCATTATGATAAACAATATACAATTGTTATACCATACATACGCTTCACGTCTATCCGTCGATCTATGCCTCCAAGAACATTCATTACGCTAAATTGTTGGTTACATTCAATTAATTTTTTTCAACTTTTTAGAACCCACATTTGAAACATGTTATGAATAGATTGGAGCATATTAGAAATTAAGTAATGTGTCCGCTAACTCATCTTTCTCTGTTTTTTTTTACAAATGAAATTATTTGGCTTATAAAGTTAGTGAGTAAAAGATTTGGTAGAATGAAGGGCTTTATTTTCCCAAAGAACATCTTCCAAAATCTATTGTGACTTTTCAGTTGTCGATAAATGCATTCAGCATTAGGTTTCACTGAAAAAGAGAAAGTGGGTGACCTTGGAGAATTAAATCATGATAATATTTATATTTTTGTTATAGTTATATTTTTGTAAGAAAGATCTGGGAGAATTATGAAACTCTAAAATCATGATAAGGTTTTCTTTCTTCAAATAAATATGATTCTTCAACATATGTTCTTTTGAGAGTCACAATGCCTAATAGTAGTAAATTGATTACACTTTTCACTCTTATTTATTACATATTGAAGCTTTTAATTATATGTAGGTTCTCGTGACATAGACAATTATATTAAATCACGCATTTAACATAATAAACAGTGTGTGGTATCTAGCAAATGCTATGCAACACGAAAATTTCATGTGTTCTGACAAAATCTTTTCGTGATAATACTTGTATGTACAATTACTCTTTTGCCCTTATGTTTGTATTGAACACAAGGCATAGAACATGTCACCCTTGTCTAGTTCAATATTGGGCCCTTAGACATTTATACTGTTACACGGGATGGGCAAATTCCATCTAGGTCACTCATGTCCCTCAACATGATTTGTGGAGTACCCATCAATTAACTTTGTGGTCATCTAGTTACGGACAATGTTTAATCAATAATAAAGTATTCAACTCCACATCTAGGGTACATAGTGATTTTAGGTAGAAGGGTGGTATACACCACTATCACCATGAGAATAACTTATGAAACTTTGCATAACATTCTATATAGTATTCTCATAGTAGATCAATCATGTATAAATATTACTCTTAATATTCATACCTATGTTAAGATTTGATAACTCTCTATCCATGATCCATGAGTTGTAATCATCAGTCTATCTGCATAATAGTATAAATGCTTTAATGTTATCCCACTTCATAATAAAACTTGACTACAGATACTTTAAACTAATGTACTTATGTTTAATGGGATATCGTGATTAAGTCACACTTAAGATTTCATTAAACGGATTAGTTATTTTAGAGATTTTATTATTTTGGAAAAACAAACTTAATAAAGAAATATCTTCTTAATTATTAATAAATAATTCGATACATGTATTATGTTCTAATAAAACTATTGGCCTCTAGGTCTTACACCAACAAGGGTAACCACACATTTCCCTTGCTTCAGCATTCCTTCATGTAATGGATTACCCCACTAGCCCTAATTTGTTTCATTAATTTTCCATAGTAACCATGTGATTACCACATCGATTTTTGATACTTGCCTAAGATTTGACTTCTTGGGATGAGAATTTGTGTTGCCACATAGTGAATGACACAAATATCTTGAGCCACATAGTGAACATGTGGCATGTAGTTAGATCAATCAGAATTGATTGAGAAGCAATTAGACAATCAAATTCATCAACAAAATTGGGGGCCTTGGTAGTGTAGAGTGAATTGGTGCATGGTAAATTACAAATGTCATTAGATTCCTCCAAAGAAATAGAAATTTCAATTTTACATACTTTTGATTTGATAACCCCTTCTTTGCATCTTAGATGAACGTAAAATATATTCATCTGTTTTTGGAACATCTCATCTACTTTGTTGCAGATGAAATTTTTGAGATATGCTTGGATGAAGAAGTCAAATAATTTAAACTTTCCATAGAAAACTCCCAACCACAAAGTGTGTTGGGACAAAAAAATTATCGACAAAGTGTTGATATAACTTGTTATCACGGTCTTATAATGGTAAGTTATCAAAAATATAGGCTAGAGGAAATGAAATACCAGTGATGCAAACTTCTTCTGGTACCATGTGGCAATGATGATGTTAGCACAAATAGCACAACAAAATACCTAAATGCATGGTTGTGATACGGTTGTCTGAGTTTGACTCGTTTAAGTCCACGGGTAATTTGCAGACCTTAATAAAATAAATAAATAAAATTGTTTTTGTAATATCTACTATAAATATAATAAATTACACTACCACCATAATTACCTAATCATCCTAACTAAACCAGTTTAGAGATCTTTTTTAATAACCCTAAATGTAATTACACATCCTTAATTATTTCTTACCTATTAATTATATTTGACATGAATCTTTTTTCAAACCCTATTTTATTTCCAACTTATTTACTCGGTTCAAGAGAAAAATGCATTGAAAACAGAAGAAAAAAACCTTTTAAGTTCATATTCTATTCATTCAAAAGAATATTAATCCATTTATTTAAGCAAATGGTTGTAGTCATGTGTTGTCTCATTCAGTTGTATTTCCTTCCATCTTCCACCATCCTCTGTAAAAACATTTGCCTTCGTTCCATCTTCCACCATCATCTGCAAAAATAGGTTTAGATATCTCTCCGGTCGAATTGATGTTTTGATTTTTTAATTGATCATTTGTCTTCTTCTTTATATATTACATGTCCCTGTTTTTAGGTTTTTTAACGTGGTGTTTTTCTAAAAGGGTTTCTTTGATGTATTCATTAATCATTTGATTTTAAACGATTTTTATTTCATAAATGTATTTTTGTTGCAGTGACAATGAGTCAAAAATTTGATTGCATCAAGGAACTTAATGATCACAGATAAACGTGGAGACTTGCGGTTTGAATCATGATGCATGGAGCCTAATCAACAGTAAGGGAATTGAGCATATAGAGATGATTTTAATGGATGCAACTGTATGAACTTTCGATTGTATCTTCTCATTTATAATTTTGTAGTAAGTAGCATGTTGATAAAATTATGACTCTACTTCAAATATTTTGAGGGTGATATTGATTCGTTATGATCATTCACCTAAATGGAAAGAAAAACTTTATGAGAACATGACTTGCATAATCAACAAAGTATTGTTTATGATAATGAATTCTGGTGGAAGCTCTGTGATCATTTCAAAAAATAAGTATTGTTTATGATAATGAATTCTGGTGGAAGCTCTGTGATCATTTCAAAAAATACGCGTTCCTTCGTGGTACCACTGTTAAAGCTATTGATATTCAAAATATCCCTCCAAAAAAGTATTATTTTAAAGATTTTGCTTATATCTTGGGAGGCAAATGTGAGCTTAATAGATTGGAAGGTCAGATTTTTATAAAGTTAATTTATTTATTGTTGTAAAGCAATATTGTACTATAAATGTATTTTTTTTTTATAAATGCATATCTTATTGGTGTTATGCATGAGATAAACAACTTCCAATCCAACACACCAGGAAAAAAGATGTTTGTGTCGCTAAAGCTGAAAGACCGGAGATAATTTTCTTTCACTTAGCATTTTGTGTGAGTTGAATTCATTATCTGTTGTTATCCATATCCAATAAACTTTCTCTAAATATATTACTTGGTAATATTATTAACTGCGCCTTATGGGAAAGCTATGGATCTATGTTTTTGGATTACTACAATGATGCCAATAACACTGGTGTTATTGTCATCGTTTTCACACATGCAATTATCAAGGGTTGTCAAGGTTTATATTTATGATTTTTAACCACACTTATTTTAATACATAAACGTGATTGTTGATTCCATAATATTGTTTGTCATTTTTAGTTTCAAACGGATGAAGTGAATCCAAATTGCTGATTAACAAAGATATTGCAAAGATTAAACAATTTTTGTCTAAGTAATAAATATCCAATTTCTTAACATTTGTAATTATTCTCTGTTGGTCTTGAATTTCAGTTATATCATTAAATTGTGTTGTAGGTTACCTACAAACGAGTAAACTCAAAAGCCAACTCAATCATCAAGGTCTGTGTGTATTTGGTCTGGTGCATCACAACAGCTTACCACAATTGATAAGTTTGTGCATAAAGCCAAGTGCACGTCATTAAGTCAGTTATGCAAGGTCAAACAAGTAGATTGTAAACTTCGAAATATCAATCCAGTATTTTTAATTTATAATATTATGGCATAACTGATATTTTCAACTAATTTTCTTTAGGAGATGTTTTGTGTTACTGTAGCAACTACTTTAAAGTTTTTTTTTATCAAAGTATAGTTGGTTCTATTATGGATGTACAAAATGTTCATTAAAGGCATCTGATATTAACAATCCCTATAAGTGTTCATTTGGAGAAGATGTTAACAAAGCTATACCAAGGTTGTATTTTTAAAAAACAATTTAAATTTTTTTACTTAAGTTGTATCTTATATTTTTGTTAGTTATATCACCAAATAACAATATTTGTTTGATATAAAAGGTACAAAGTAGATATAAACGTTATTGATGGTGATTCAAAGTTTCAATTTGTTTTCGGAGATGTCGATTGTACTGAAAAGTTGGTGGAAAAAAAGTTCCATTTATAACAATTTTTTGTACTGTCTTATTCACAGACTTGCAAATAGATTTCTTCTTGGTAACATGCCTCTTCTTTGCAACACTTTTTCCAACACCAGTGTGAGACTTCTTCATAACATATGAGGTATCGACATCTTCTTCCTTAACAACTTTCATAACAAACTTTTCACTATTCAAAGATGGAACTACTACATCAGTAACATTTGGAACTCCATCCATATTCACAATGTTCTTATCGATTATATTATTGTTGCGACCTTTATTAGCAGATTTCTTTTGTACTGTCTTATTCAAATACCTGCAAATAGATTTCTTCTTGATAGCACGTATCTTCTTGGCAAAACTTTTTCCAACACGGGTATGGGAACTCTTCATATTCTCTTTCATAATTTCCTTGTCAACTCTATTAACATATGAGATATCGACTTCTTCTTCCTTAACAAATTTCATAACAAACTTTTCATTGTTCAAAGGGGAAACTACTACATCATCAACATTTGGAATTCCAACCATATTCACAGCTTTCTTAGCGACTATATTACCTTTGTGACTTGTGCGAACACACAGATCCTTTACTAGTAAATGCAAAAATAGTAATACAAACATTTTTTATAAAAAAAACATTGAAACTACAAAGATCACTGTTGTTGATTATTTGAAACTAAATTTTTTAAGTTACAAATACTAATCACAAAATACTTAAAAATAACTTTAAAAATGCAATTAATTTTAAAATAGTTTTTAGACGGAAATGCAAACAAACCTACGAATCATTCAATTTAACCCACATAACCAAGAGTCGAAATATTCAAATCCACAAAGGTCAAAATTTAAATGGACTAAAAAAATATCCAAAACTCGTGCGGACTACAGGTTAAACTGACTATCATACAGACCTAAATCCATATTCCCAACTCTAGCCATGTGAATGTACAACTTAAATGAAGCCAATTATTTCTCAAAACATGTATTTTTTTTTTTAAATTTGATATTTTCTTTTTATAAAAATATCTCAATTTTCTTCTCTACATAGTCAAAGGAGAAAAAACTGAGTATTCCCCTCATGTTGGTATTAGGGGTGAACAAATTTGAACCGTCTGATTCAAACCGACCGATTTGTTGTCTTTTTTATGCAAACGGATCAGGTGTCGAATTGATTCTGTTGTTTAATTTGGATAGTATATGATTGTTTCGGTCGGACTCGAATGACTAGGGGTGTTCGCGGTGCGGTTTGGGCGATTTTCACCCTAAAAATCATCTGAACCGCAAGAGAAAATAACGTTCGGTCTGGTTTGGTTGGCTTTCAAAAATAAAACTGAACCAAACAAAACCAAGCTAATGCGATTAGGATTGATTCGGTTGGTTCGGTTTTTTACAAAAAAAATTATTGAGCTATACATACATTTATAGAGAAAAATATAATTTTGGGTTTAATAGTTCATACATTGCCATAAAAAAGTTTATAATTGTCAAAATAAATTTATAATTTGATGCATAAAAATGTTCTTATAATTTTATCTTAGGTCTAAAGAATGATATACATGAAATTGCATTCGTAAATAAATATTGTACAAAGAATACGATAAATTACATTTTGTCAAAATAGTATTTATAAATGAATAATATTTTGTTTTTTGATGATATATAAATTATAATAAATATCATATAAAGAATAGATAAAATATACACATAATACTAGTTGATTTCTCTTTAAAAAAATTACATAAATATATATTGGTTAGTGAGATTTTGTAACATAATGTGGTTTGGTTGTTTGGTTTGCAAAATACAAACCGCAAACTGAACCGAACCGTGCGGTTCTGTTAGAAAATGGCTCAAACACATCCGAACCAAATGCAATTTTTTGCACTTTCGGTTTGGTTTAGTTCGCTTTTGCGGTTCTCTAAATTATAAAAAAAATATCTTATAAAAAATGATATATATGTTACATCATTACGTATTTAATATAAATAGTTTTTTATCTCATAAGTTAATTATAAATTTTTTGAAATTTTCTTTAATGTTCTTAAAATTTTAAAATGATATGATATTTTATAATTGTTCTATTTTATTTTATTAGAAATGTGGATAACGGGTACAACTACTTAAATACCTATAGGATATAACTTCAGGTACAAATGCTAATGTTGGGTGCTAAACTGATATAGACTCGAGTTTAAAGATTTTTTTTTTTCAATCGCAAGTAGGAATTAATACTATAATACCCTACTAAAATCTTACTTATTATCTTCCCTAATTGAGATGTTATAAAGAATTTGTTGTAAACTAAGTTTATTTATAAATGTGTAAAATTAATTTTTGCCATATTTGATTGTTGTTGACTATAATACATTATACTTTTAGAATTGATTCTAGTTAAAGTTAATATTCATGTTTTTGATTATAAATATAATTTTTACATTGAAGTTTATTATTTAACTATTTTTACAAAACTTTATCTAAATAAAAATCCCTTAACATTCAACTAACTTTTAACCATAAACAAATTTATTTAATCGATTCGCACAAAATCAATTTTTCACAGAAAAACTGAAAACACACTTGGTCTATTTTTGGTTGTTTGGTAGAAAGCATCAAAAATCAATTATGGGCTTGTAAAATCAATTCTGAAGTGTTTGGCATTCTCAAACAGTCTGCCGCCACCGTACTTTTCTGGTTCATAATTGATTTTTTATGAATCTACAATTCCTAGTTTCTTAAAATCAATTTTATGAATCAATTCTCCCTTTCCATCAATTTTTCTTTTTTGCCCTTAAATTGAACAATATTCTTAATTCTCACCATCTTTTTTTATACCCTTTTCGTCATTTACACATCCAAAAGCCATTTTGATAAAAATATCCAAACATTTTTCATACAAATCACTTTTGTTGTGAATATATCCAAACATAAATCACTTTATATTAAACTCAATTTTAACTAAAATCAATTCTACAAAATCAATTCTTTCAAAATTAACTTTTTTTCACCGCAGAACCAAACACACACTTAATTTTGTAGCTTCTACAAAACCACGGCAGAAGAAAATCATACTTGGACAAGAGTTTGGATCCTCAAAAGCCGAACCAAACACACTTAATTTGGTTAAAATGTGATTTTAGGAAGCCCAAGCCCAAATACGTTTTAAGAAGACCAAGCCCAAATACGTTTTAAGAAGCCCAAGCCCAACTACAAATTCAGGAACGACAGTAATGCAGAGATATGAAAATCATGATACTACACAGGCAATATATATTAACACATTTTAATGCTATTGTATAGTTAGTATGATGAAACATGTGTAATCATGACAATGAACCATTTTTTAAACACCGATACTTAGACCCTTTTTGAAGTATTTGTGTTTCACATAGTTGAAAATGAACCATCACTTTTTAGCCATATTCCCCTTATAACAGACTTTTGGTCCCATGACAATGATGTTACAACTTCAACAATGACATTGTAAGAGATTGAGATAACAAGAAACTGATTGAGATTTGGGATTGTAACCAAAAAAAAAAAAATCAAATGCAATTCTGGTTTGGTGAAAAATGGAAGAGGACCACAACACATGAAGTAGCAGAAACTGAAAACAAACAAGCTAAACATCCATTTTCTCCCTTCCGATCTCAACTTCTCCGACTTTTTTTTGTTGTTGTCTATAGACGAAGTGGTAATAACGACTAAAAATTCACACAAAACCGTGACTGCCAAAGTTTGAACACTATGGTGTTCGTGTCCAATCTAACAATATTGACTTCCCCTAGTTGATCGAGGATTTGCGGACTTCTTACACCTTTTATTAAAACAATAAAATAACAGATTCATGCAAACAAAGGTGACAGAAATAAACTCAAGATAGGTAGGTACCAAAAAACCATATAAATCCACCAACGACAATTTTATCTGAATAAAATCGGTGAAAATCATCACAAACAACACAACCTTCTCTATCATTTCAACTTGATATTGTCTAATAATATCAGACTACCTTTGAGAACAAAGTAAACATATTCCCAAACTCATCTACAACACATATATGTACATATCGCGTTGTAGCATAATTTAAAGATAAAAATGAACAGAATAAGAGGTAAATAAAAACTTTTGCTATTATGGTCAACCACAAGAGCTTTAACATTATGTAACCATATTATGCCCACTGCCTGACTGGATGGATTTAGGGTTCAATTTGAATATCATCATCACCGCAGAATCAATACAACTGACAATGCAAGCTACGTCTTTCAGAGCTTAATTTAACCTGACGAATACATCTGTACCATAGTACACAAAAAAAAAAAGGAAAGGGACTTGCATTAAAATTGAGCACATGGATGGTAACATGAAAAAAATAGGAATAAAGGAGCTTGACTAAACAAAGTAACATGCTTCAGTTCAATTCTGACATAGTCATTATACAAACTACTGAAGATTTTAAGCAAAAATAAAACTATCACTTATAGAAAATTATGAAACAACAAAACAATCACAAGGCATATCCTTGCTTATGCCTTATAGTTACTAGAAGTTACTGCTTTAATGTTGGTGAAAATGTTCGGTTTAAATGGTGGTAATGATTCGAGGAAAGGTTTCCTCACACCCTTTTTAGGCGTAGTGGCTGATATTTCGTTCCAAACAATCCCAAATGGTGTATGGATAGGGGTCATGTTAATAGTATCATGGTTCAAATGAAGTTAGGAAAATAACGAGAACCCCCTCTCAGTTCTCACATCACAAGTCATGTTTCCACCCGTCTTGCTCTCGCTCGCCTACATTAAAACAACTTTCATCATCTTATAAAACATCTCTGGAGAAAGCTTCACAAAACTAGCAGCCTATACTAGACCTTTACAACACAGAATACCCATTACCCTCGATACTACTCCAACCACTAGGTCTTTACAATGCACCAAACTCGCTACCATTAACATACCCCATGGACCACTCCGTCTGCAACCATAAACACCATCAACATAACACTCCACTACTTTCTTTCTCATCAAGTCGTACCAAAATCCCCATCACCAACTCATAGTCCTCTTACCTTTCTCTACACACAGACGCACTCAGGCTACAGCCCATTCACTATATTCTTTGCACCCCCTATACTGCAAGATGAAACCAACACATCAGCATTTCTATACCCCAATTACTACTACTAACAAGCTCTACAATCTATAGAGAATACAGCAACATTGAACCGCCAAAACGTTTTTCCCTCATCCCACACCTCCATCATATTCTTCCTCCATTTTCATGTCACCGCTCATATTAATCACGGCCCATTTATCACACAATCTTCTTCTCCAACAAAAGGTTCATGACAAAGATAAGTGGTTCTGAATGATCTCATCCGCTATGCCCCTTAGAATGAATCATCTTTCTTATGTTCTTAATCCCACAATAAAGTCGACGGCTTTTGCTGTGCACAAATGTGAATAAATTTTTTAGAGAGCTGAATCGAGGGTGTTGAAAGGTTTTTGTGTGGCTAAAATATATATAAGAATCAACCGTGTGCTTTCTTTTCCACCATGTCAGCAACAAGGGAACATTTGCCAGCCATGTCAAAGACTTGCATTGACTCTTAGGTGGCAAGTTAATGATGGAAGGCATTTATTTAATCTAAAAACTCGGACTAAATTGACTTGCAAAAAAAATGGGGGAGAAAATGGCACACAATTAAAATTAGGACCAAATTTATAATAATGCCTAGTTATTATTTGAAAAAAAATCAAATTCAGAAAAAGAAATGTAACCATAAGATATAACAAAAACATCAACGATACTATAGAAATGGAGGGAGGGAATGATATTTTAGCAAAGATGAGAAACAGTCTTTCTTTCTAAAAGAAAGGCTAAACTATCCTAATTCAAAAACCAGAGAATTCTCAACTAGCCGACATATTGCAGTTAAAGGTGTATGTTTGATTAACAGCTTTATAAGGCCATAAAATTCAAATGCAACAAAAAGCAGACCTTAGTTAATTAAGGAATAGTGATGTGACAACCATCACATCTTGTTTGACATCACGAACTTTGTCTTTTTCTCTGCAGGTTTAAGAATCTGGAAGGAACACATCAAGTTTTCGTCAACACTCATCATTGCACCAGCATTGTCAAATTCACCACAGTAGTTTGGAGCTGAAAAAATCGTAACAAGTTGCCTGTCTGCAAAGAATTCATATCCATCCTCTACAACCTATAAAAAGACTACTGTGTCAGTTACCGGAAAAGTATCACATGTTTACTCTTTTTATAGAAGTTAAAAGAATAACATGAAGGATGGAAGGGGCGAAAAAATATAGAGAAACCTGATGAGCACGGCAAATAAGGTCCAAGTCGTGCATTGTCAAAAATTCAGCCACCTTATCAGGACCAAAGGTGTACGACACTCCTCTATCATTCATACCCCAACCCTTCACGTCTCTACCAGGATCAGACCAAAGCAAATCACATAGCAAACCAGTGTCAGGGATAGCAACGGGACGAGGCAGAATCCTGATTTGATCCAAATTAGTGAGATCGGGGGAAAGACCGCCATGCATGCACAATATCTTATCATCTATGAGAGCTGCAACAGGAAGGCAGTTAAAAGAGTCGGTAAAAGCTTTCCAAAGCCTCACGTTAAACCTTCGTTTACATTCATCGTAAAATCCATATATCCTATTGATGGAAGCGCACTCATGATTTCCCCTCAGAAGGAAAAAGTTTTCAGGATATTTGATTTTATAAGCAAGCAAAAGACATATGGTTTCTAAGCTCTGCTTGCCACGATCGACGTAGTCTCCTAAAAAGAGATAATTAGATTTAGGAGGCAAACCCCCATACTCAAAGAGCCTTAACAAATCACTGTACTGCCCATGAATGTCACCTGAAAATTCAAAGAGAGATCTCAAATTCCAATCATACCAGAATAAAATAGTACATGCAATTCAATTCAATCCCAATACACACTCACTCAAAATAACCTTAACAGACAGTCAGCAATCTACAACCAGTGTTGCCAATGGCGGTCCATGATGGAGAGCCAAAATCCCACCATTTCAGCCAATATTTGCCATTGCAACAAGCCCAAAAACCGCCAAGTATATCAGCCATAGCGATCATGGCGACGCTATTTGATAATACTGTCCACTACACAAAATGCATATCTAAAGACTAAGCACAAACAATAAAAACTTTGAGAAAAGTTCACAAATATTTTCTCACGAACCTCCAAATTTTATATGCCCTAAAAAAATTTAAAAACAACCCACATTTTCTTCTTCAATCCCTACCAATCAATCAAATATACCCTAAAATTAAAAGGCTTTAACTTGCAACAAATTAAGAATAGCAAAAACAATAATCACTCGGAGAAAAGTTCATAAACCTCCACCAAATTTTATAAACCCTAAAAACTAAAAGGGTAAACTACATTTTCTACTTCAATCCCCACCAATCAGTCAAATATACCCTAAAATTAAAAGGCTTCAACTTGCAACAAATTAAGGATAGCAAAAACAATAACCACTTGAAAAAAAGTTCACAAACCTCCAAATTTTATATGCCCTAAAACTAAAAGTGTAGCAAACCACATTTTCATCTTCAATCCCTAATAATCAATCAAATCAAATATACCCTAAATCAAAAAGTCCCAAACTTGCAACAAATTAAGGATACCCAAAAGCATCTACATTTAAAAACATGAACTTTAAACCCTAAAATCAAAAATATCAAATGGGGTGGTTGAAAAATAAAACTAAAAAAAGGGGGTAAGCATCGAAGTACCACAAATCTTGATAGGGGCTTCAAGTTCAAGCAAATTAGGTTGCTGAAGGAAGATATCTCTAGAAGCAAGACAAAGTTGCTTGATCTCAGCCTCAGAGAGCTGGACTTGCTTTCCGGGTCGGGACAATCGGACCTCAGTGAGTCGGCGGATAATGTCGTCCAGCACCGCTTCATCAATCCCTTGAACTTGTGGTTGAACTTGTGGCTGTCCTTGTGCACTCATTGATTTCGATCAACAACAACAATAGCAGCAACTTGTTCAGTGTTTGAATGAAGGCGAAGGAAGCAAAAGGTGAACCAACCAAGAGAGAGAGAGTGGAGTGGCTCAATCTCTTTTACTTTGGTTGGTTCTCTCTCGTTGTCTTCGCGTTACTGTATTACTGTTTTTTTTTGTGCTTGCTCTTTCATTATTTTGTTTTCTTTCAACATCATTAATTATATTTTTTGTTACTTATATTTCACTTGTTTCAAAAATATTATTTATATTTTGTAACCAAAAAAAAATATTATTTATATTTTGTAAACAAAAAAATATATTATTTATATTTCACTTCCATTTAAAAAATAATATAAAATTGTATTTGCATATTTATTTGACATATTGATGCTCTTGTCTTTAGAGTTCAGACAGGCACAGTCTATCGGAATGGAATTTTGTTCTAGAATTAATTAGGATTGGATGCAATTGATGAACGAAGAATTCTAAATTGGTAGTGTTGATTTTTAATACGGTAGTGTGTGATGAACTTGTAAGATTAACACTTCATATGTTCAAGTCAGTTTAGGATTCAAGATGAATGTAGTGAAAATGGAGATCAGAAACTAGAAACTGTATTTTGCTTTATGTGTAAACAAACTCTTATACCTTGGGTCAATTGGAGTGAATTTAAGTTGAATTGGGTCTCAAACATTTGGGCCTTTGGCCGGCCCAAAACATTTGCCTTCAAGGCTTTGTCGAACACTTGAGAGAGTCGGGAAAGCCTTTAGTGGTCGAAGTCGGCATCTAGGGATATCGTTTAATTTGAATTGGAACCAAAATGCTTTCATCTGATCTGGATTAGAACCAAAACACTTGGAGCCAATTGAAAAAGAAGTGGGGGGAACAAGCGCTTTAATTGTGTGTCCATCATTGTAACATTTCACTACGTCCTTCTGAAACGTGGGCTGACGTGACTAACAAGGCATGGCGCAGCCTATAATGCTCTCAAGTGCATTCGATTTTGCTTGTGCTTCCAATAGAAATCTATTTGTTGATTTCGTAACTCTTTTTCATCGCTGATTTAAACCATACGATGATTTTCGCCTATATATAGGAAGAGTTAAGCATCGAGGAAACCTTTTGCAACCCATGGCATTCAAGTTCATTCATAAATGTTCTTATTAGCAAGCATCTTTTTCTCTTCCTTCCTGAAAACATTTATCAAGCAATTGTAGCTCTTAGATCAACAATTTTGTGTTACCTTATTTACTTTGCTTCATCAATATCACGTAACCAGATACCCTTCTCAACTCAGGCTTTTACCTTCAACGTTTCCTATTTTTTTGTGAGGATAAGTGATATCCTTATTTGCATAATTAGTGATTCTGATAGCAGTGTCTCTATTGTTGTTGGAGTGGGGGTATTCATTGATTCACATCTTCCTCTCCGTTCACATGATTGTATGGGTCAAGAAGTTTCATCCTTGAAAGACGATTTTGATTCGAAAATAGTATTTGGGAACTCCCATGATGAACCAGCATTTTCATTCGACTCTTTCAAAGCTCTCTTATCGGATGAAAGTAGAGCAAAAAACTGCACTGAGGTCCATATGCCTCATCCTGTTTTGACTGATGGAGAAATATAATCTACTAAGTTTAGGAGAGAACATGTTGATAATTTCATCCATGTTAATCGGAGCCCCAATAATAGTGAACCTAACGACACTGAAATTAGGGCCCATTTGGAGTGTCGAAGTAGGTCAATTTTGGATTGGCCGATTCTTCCCGTGGGCTCGGAGAATATGATATGCATCTCTTTTGATCGCTGCTCGGTCCCACTCTATGAGTGTTTGTTCATAAGTATAGGACTACAACTGCCTTTTTGACTTTGAAGTGGTTGTTCTAAAGCATTTGAAGGTTGCCTCTTCCCAACTTCATATAAGGCTTAAGCGTACATGAAGGTGTTCCAATTTTGTGTTTAGTATAAATCTTGGAAGCCTTCTCTCGGGAAATTCCTTAACTTGTTATATACAGTATACATGTCTCAGAATATTACTCGTGATCTAGGGCCTATTAGTTTTCACTCGGATGATCCTTGGTTCGACCCTTTCACTTATGACTGGAGTGATTTTCTAAGGAACTTCTTGCTAGTGAAACCCCTTACACCAAAGGCCCATATCACCTTCTAGTACTCCCCTAATAAGACTTTTTGTTTCTTTAAAGGTAAATTTTTGAAGTATTGGTCCAGGCCTCACTTCCACCTTGATGTTTATTTCTATCGTACCAAATTAAGTCCTCTTTCCCTTAATGAGGTGACAATGAAGGAAGACATATGTTCATGATTTTGAGGAGTTGCTTATGAAGAAAGGTTTGATCCCGGTGAAGTGCCTTCTATCGAGCTCAAGAAGAAGCAAATTGATACTCATGCCATCGTGAGTGCGGTAGGTCGGGCAAAGAGGAAAGGGATTTTTGATGAGGACGGAGTCATATAGTTATTTTATTTATTTTATTATTATTATTATTATGACATGTGTGATTTCATTTTTTTTAGATAACATGGACAACTTGAACATGATCTACGACCTTTCCAATGCTCGAGGTATAAAGATTGGTCCTGCTGGCCAGGTTATGATGCCCCTCCTACGACCATTAATCCTCTCTCGGCCACCAAGACTATTGTCGATGCTCCAAGGATTGACCAACTTTTTAGTGTTGTGACCTCTCTATTTGTGAAAGAAACACCACAGTCTCATGTTCCAATAAAGAGGCATCAGGATGAAGATCAACCTCCCCCTTTTAAAGAGCGTTCTCACAATGTTCCCGTCTAACAAAGGGGTGTATATCCTTGGGTACGATGACTCCCTTCCTTACGAATGCCTATCATTTTTCTATCTAGGATTACTCAAATTCTTGAGGAAGTTGTTGTTATTGTATTGACAGAGGATTTGTCCTTCGTCCATCTACACCATGGCTTCTCATTTCACCTTCCACGTGTACCATACCTTTTATGTGTTCTTTTTGGTTGGTGTTGGCAGAAGAGATATCCGTTGCTGGTAATCCTTCCAAGAAGATGGATACTTGGAAGGTGAAATGAGAAGCCATGATGTAGAGGTGCTTTGCTTTTTAGAAGAAGATGATTGATTTCCAAGAGAACGTCAAGTTCGCTAACTTTTTCCAAGAGCTGGAATCTTATCTCGAGGCAGAGAAAAAACGACATTGGGAGACCTCCGACGTTGTTAGTAAGATGACCCATTGTGTGCAAGAGGATTATAAAACTCTTTAGCGAGAAGATAAGGCTCATGTCGAGGATCTGAAGGATCTTGAAGGTGAGGTTATCGGTCTGAAGGAGAAGTACCATGACTCCCTTTAACAGACTATGCAAGGGGTGTATGGGTTCCGCGATCAACTCATTAAACAAGCGAGGAGATTCTTCCTTATAGCTCCTATTCCTGTTGAAGAATTGGACCCCTCCAAGGCTGCTCCCGAGGGAACTTCTAAGGGTGATCCCGATGCTTTGGCTCTAGACCTTTCAACTTGAATAATCTTTCTATTCTCTTATTCCAATTGTTTTTCTTTTCTCCTGTAATGTTCTCCATGTTGTTGTGCCTTGGATGTAAAGACAATATTTATATAACATATTTTTACCTAAGTGAGTTGTGAGTTTATTTGGCTTTGTATCCTAAATATGTATTTTGACATGCTTTATCATTGTGTTACACTTCTGGTTGGTTACAAGTTGATGTGGTGTCAAAGATTATTTGTCATCCCTGCGGTTTGAAGCTTGTTTGCCTCGCGGGTAATTTAGATAATGTTTTCCTCAAGGATGTTGCAGGTGTTCACCGGTGGGCTACGAGTATGCGTCGTAGTAGTTGTGGGTTGTTGTCTGCTTTGGATCTGAGAACCCATATGACGTTGCTTTGCTTTAAACTCTGTAGTTTCAACCAGAGTTTCGCTGTTACTAGCCCCAATTGAGAAAATTTATTGCGCCAAGTCCACGTCACTAGGAACTATCCCCGACGAAAGGTAAGGTTTTTGTCCATATCCATAGGGTTGGCCTAGTTTAGGATGGACGCCTCTGGGCTCCATCGACTATGCTCTAGGAGTGACTAAATCCTAAGAATGGGGGCACCACCTAAGTTGATAAAATGCTCCTTAAATGTGAGGTTTGTCTTAAAAGATTGAGCAACGCCATCCTGTAAGGAACTCGCAATCTATTACCACTAAGACAACAGCCTCCTAGTTTCCTTTTACATTGGTGTGGACATTCATCATGACCTTTCGATCGGTGAGTTACATGTTCCTGTAGGATTCATGAGAGTTGATTCTGCACCAAGTGGTCAGACTATACCTATTTTAAGGGTAAATTCGAACGAAGATGAAATTTCTTGAGGGTGTGTTCCTTCAAAGTCTTCCCTTAAACCTTCATGGATTGAGCATGGCTCATTCTTTTGCCTGATCGCCTTCCTATGGACCGGAGAGGTCAGATGCAAAATTAAATGAGAATAACGATCAAAGTTGTCTTTGATGATACCTTATATTAATGCTATCGGGCACATGGTGTCTCTTTTCCTCTTGCCGAATTTGAAATTGTCACGTAAGAAATATTGCCCATTAAGTATCTCGCAAATACTTTTGCAACGGTAGAAACTGTTGCATTCACTAGTAGGTATGTTTCGGCTATTTGTGAAACTTCCTCTCCCTTCGAACATATATCTGCACTTGGATTTCAAATTTTAGAGCAGTATCAACATGCTAGGAAGAATAAGTGTATAAGACGATGGACTGCCATAAAGCATGCAAGTGTTGCAGATCTTAGTGATGATAATAAGGCGGGTTGGAACAAAATCTAAATATCTGATACTTCATGTCGTACCGTTGTACGGAACAATTATGTGGATATATGTGCTTGCAAGTATATAGCTGAAAATCTCGCAGGAGATCCATATGAAGTTTTGAAGATGACAACGACAGTTTCATCTAAAGTTTTGATAATGAAAATAAATAGTTTTCAAACTTGATGATAGTATCTCATCAAAAAAGGATACTTAAGATCAAAGTGCTTTTATGACCATAAGTAATCTAACAAAGAATCTTGAAGCCTCGGTTAAAGGGAGAAAGCTCGCCAAGTTATGTATGTCTATTTATCTGTCTGAGTGACTCGAGTATTGTAAAAGTAAGAGAGTTTCTTAGAAGTACTTGAAGGTTCAATGAAACACAAGAAATGGGGGGGGGGGTTGAATTGGGTTTCTAAAAATAAATATTTTCAAACACCCGAATGTCAAACAATAGTCAACACAAAATATGCAACAATAATAAAGACACGAATAATTTTATCTTGGTTCATTGTTAATTAGGTTGCTCCAGTCCACCCACCGTAGTAATTTTACCTTATCAACAAGGACTTAATCCATTAATCAAACGCACTTTCATTACAGCCTCAATGACACACCATCATTGACATCTCAATAATTTGGACCAACTGGTCTCTTGGGGAAATCATCCTCAATGACAAACTGTCGTTGAAATCTCAAGAATTATGACCAACTGGTCTCTTGAGGAAATTAACCTCAATGACAAACCGTCATTGACATCTCAAGATTTATGACCAACTAGTCTCTTGAGGAAATCAACCAAACTTTGTTAAAATATATTTGTGTTTATAAGAGTGCTTCTTAGTTAAGCAGATACACAAATTTACATTTTATGTTTACACATTAGAAATAAGTAAAGAATGTATGCATTTAAGTACTTATTCCTTTGTGTTGGCTTCTGCACATATTTTCTTCTTGATTGTGCTCTTCCAATATTTCTTTTGTAATTGTTGCTTTGCATCCTTTACTCTGATCACCTTGATGAAGACTAAGGTTTCCAGATGATAATCACGTTTCATATTTTGCCTTGTCTTCCATTTTTTCTTCATAGATGCTTCGGGTTGTGTATGATCTTGCTCATGTATAAACCACAACTATCTATTCTTATATTTGATATCAACCTTTCTGCACCAAAATATATCTTCATTAAATATCCTCACTGATTTTCTTCAATTATATCTTTCATCATTTGCATACATGTGGTTATTAAATATTCAAATGTGCATAAGCAGTTGCACTATTCTTTCCTTACTTTCTTATTGTTGCTCTTATATTCAGCTCTAAAAGTTCTTAATGTGTGCATCTTCTTCTTATTATTATTCTCATGTGCAACTTCACTTCTTTTTTTTGTGTCTCACTATCTCTTGTGTATATATTTTCTGCATCGTTGTCTCACACACCATTTCAATCTTCCAATTTCTCTTTAGGCAAAATACTCTTTTTGGCCCCGTATGTTAACCTCAAGGGTTTATTTTGGTCCCTTAAATTTAAAAAGTTCCATATTGGTCCCTTAACTCTTCAAAAGGTGTCATTTTAGTCCTTTTTGTCATATTAGCGAAGAAAAAACTTAAAAATTGGTCGCTAAATCAGTCGCTAATATGACAAAAAGGACTAAAATGACACCATTTGAAGAGTTAAGAGACTTATATGGAATTTTTTGAAGTTAAGGGACCAAAATGAACCCCGGGGTTAACATACGGGGCCAAAAGGGCTATTTTGCCTTCTCTTTAAATAGATAAAGAAAATAAATCCATTGGAGAATGAGAGATTGAGTATCCATACAATATATAGTTGTTGGAGACGTTAGCTAGAACACGAGTAAAGTGGCGGTAGTAGCACTATGATAGGAATGTGAAAGCAATAATGGTACAATGTAAAGTCCTTTATCCTGATTTGCAGGGTAGTGGATAGGATGTTGTACTGTAGTCACATGATTTTGTACTTTAATAATATTTTCACACAACCTCCTTTCACAACTAACTTCATGTCTCAGAGGCTTCTGATAGGATTAAATGAAGCTTGGTCAGAGGTCAGAGTCGCTATCTTTTTCTTCATAGTTAACTTCTTGAGTCAGAGGCTTCTGGTAGGTTATGGTGAAACTTGACCAGAGTTAGTATTCAGAGTTTTGAGGTTTCAGAGTCGTATAGAGTTTGTGGCTATCTCAAATGTCTTATGGATAGATTCTTGTAGATGCATTGACTTGATAACCCATATGCTAGTTTTGATTTACCACTTCTCCAAGATCTTCTTTCAGACGTTATTCCTTTGAATCAGAGGCTTTTGATAAATAGTGACAAAGCTTGTTCAGAGTTCAAAGTCACTCTCTTACATCATATTCTACTAGCTTTTAAAAAGGCCAATCTTCAGACTCTCCAGTCTTTAGATTATGTTGATTTCCAGGTTTGATATGTGCTTAGTTCAACATCTGGTGCATTCAATCTTGACTTCTTCAGTTTCATAATTGCTTTCTTTTAGATTTGCATATTGAACGACCGTTAGTGAACAAAATTGTTCTTCACACAAGTGTACTTGTTATCAGCAAAATACAAGGATTAGTTGATGAACCAAACTTGTTCAAACAGTACTAAGGTAACCTCTCTCTCTCTCTCTCTCTCTCACACACACACACACACACACACACCTAAAATATCTCTTCGAATGTTCTTACTATGAAATTTATTTTCTAAGTCAAACCAAGTGATTAAAAAGTTATCCAAAATGTTTCCAAACTATTTTTTTAACTAACCAATTGATTGGTAAGTTGTACCAATCGTTGGCAAAACTTTTTTGTGTCAGCCAATCGATTGGAGCATTAAGTCAATCGATTGGAGAAAAGCTAATCGATTAACCAAAAACTTATGACAACACATTAATGACTTGCAACATGTCTATATCAAATATTTCCTTTTTGAGCTTGCTAATCGATTAAAAATAATTTGGCCAATTGATGGAAGCGTTATGCCAATCGATAAGCTCATTAATTCGGCCTATGGATTTTTTCAATTTTTGGATTTTGCAACTCTTATATAAAGGAGGCTCACCTCCACTTCATTTCACACCACTTTCCAATGTTTTACATTTTATTTGGGATTTATTCTTTCTCTCTACAGAAAATATCTCTTTCACTTAATATTGTCTTAGTGCTTGTAAGTGAAGCTTTATTTGTGAAGCTTAGTCCAATATTATACTAGTGAGATTACAAAAAAAAGGACATAAATTTCATAATTAAAAATTATAAAAGTATTATATTTTATCTCATGTATGGGATACATAAAATATACTTTTTTTTTTAAAATATGAATGTTAATATTAATAGCATATTATAAACTTTTTTAGAAAAATAGCTCAATATTTTTAACAAAGGTGTATATTTAAAGGTTGATAAACATTTAAAAAAAACTGTTTATGGTCTATTGAAAGTGATAACATGTAAAACACCATTTTATTAGCTCGAATTGCATTTGTTTTTAGTGTAAGTTGATGCATTTTATGGTTTTATGTTGGTATGTTATATTCATTTGAAGTACTTAGTAGTTAGAGGCCTATGCGAGATAAAATAATGAAAAATAGCGAAAAAGGCTGGAAAATAGTATGATTTGACTGTCATGACGGCGTCTTGTAGACCTAGGAGCAACCCGTCATTCAAAAGTAAACAGAACCAAAGGAAACAAGTCAAAGAACCATGACAGGCAGGTCGTCATCCTAGTTGACGTTCGTCATGGCCCACGATCCAAAATTCTATTGAAGAAGTAATGACGGGCAGGCCGTCAACCCAACTGACGCTCATCATGACGGTACAATCTAGTTTTCCCCAATAATTATGATTCAGTTTCCCACTTCCAACACTTTCTCCCGCTCAATTTACACGATTTAAGCAGTTCCCCTACGAGGTTTCCTCTATGAATAGGCCATTAGTCTACAATTTGAGGGAGCCAAGGTTTTAATAGCCATACATTTAGAGATTTGAAAGCATAAATATTCACCATTAGAGTGTTTATGCAATTTTGCTTTACTTTAATTTTTTCATTTTGGAGTATTCTATTGTTGTTGTTACTTCAATTCAAGCTTGTCGATATTATTTTCCGCATTATTTCTAGCTTTGTCTCAGATTCAAGCAGAGACATATATATGTTGCATGAAATGGGGGCTCTGAACCAACTAATCAATTCTTTATTAACTAATTATAAAACATTTGATATTTTGACCCCACTCAAACTAGTGCTTTGTCCCCACACAACTCTATTAATTGTAATTTGTCTTAATTATAAAAGATAACATGTATATAGTAAAAAAAAAAAAAGGGATCAAATAAAATAAGAAAATTAATTTCACCACGTCCACATTACAATAGAAAAAAAATTAAGCATTATTATTATTCTCTTTGGATCCTCTCCATTTTTTTTTCTAATTCCCTCTCCATCCTCTCTATCTCTTTCTCAATTTCATTCTCTCATGATTATATATATTTTTTTAATGATGAGTGAGAGTGAGATTAAGAGAGACTGCAGAACCGTCTTTGAGGGCGTGCAAGGCGACCTACAACACAGGGCCTCACACTTTTTCATGTTTAAGCTATGACAAAAAGGACCTCTCATTATATATTCCACTGCTAATTTACGCTTAAATAGAGCCCCTTAAAAAAAATTCACGATTCAATTGAAGATAACTTCAACTTCTTACACAGGACCTCTCAAACTGAGAGAGATAGAGAGGATGGAGAGGGAAGGAGAGAAAAATGAAGAAGAGAATCCAAATTCATAAAAGTACGCATTAGAGTCCAGTAGCGCGTGGACGAACGTTGGTGCTACACCTAATTTTAGTATTTTCTATAAAACTATAAACCATTAGTTTCAAGGTAGTGAAAGCATCTCGAAACTATTTTAGAAATTATTTTCCGCTTTTAAAAAACATTTTTAGTAAGATTATTTTATTGCAAAAACTGATTTTAATTTATTTAAAAATTTAGTAACGGACATGCGAAAGCGGGCGTTGCTATTAGTTAAACAATTTGTGTGCGTGAGTGTGATCTAGCGGTGAAACGCTTGGGTCCTGAGAGTGTGCTCCTCTCAAGGTCTCAGGTTCGAAACCCGCTAGATACAAATTGCTTATTAAAAAAAAAAAACTAATTGAACAATTTCAACAAATTAATTTTCTCATTACAATAATTAATTGAAAATTCGTGTGTGGAATTGGTAATCGGAAATTGAAATTTCTCTCCCATACTTAGCATATTAATTAAGTTCTATTCATTGCTCATTGTTTTCCTTTTCGTTCAAAATATCCTATTCCATCGCCTTAGATAAACAAAATAATAGATAGCGATATTTATCGATTAATCCCGATGGAATAGAACATCTTTTATATCGATAAATCGTGCACTTAGGACGCTATTTATCAATTAATCACGATGGAATAGAACATCTTTTATACTAAATCGATAAGTCGTGCACTTAGGACGCTATCAGAAATATGCATGATTTATTTAATGTCATATTGAAAATTGATTTCCACTAGTATTCTTGTTATTAAAAAAATATCAACATTCACACATTTTGTAGTCACTATTAATCATCCTACTGACTTTAAAATTCAACAATACGATGGATATATTCATTCCATTGTCGATATATAATCTTGGTAAATTGACGCATTATCCTTAAAATAGGGTCTCTAAATGTTTATTAGAGGTTTAAATTTCAAAATTAAAACAGAATTTTCATATTATTTTGAGACGACCACACTTCCATATATTTGACAATTCTAAAATATTTGCAAACATAATTTTAAACATACAAAAGGAACCAAGATATGTTTGTGTCGCGTTTTTATTGTGTATTTCATGATCTATCCTACATTTTTTTGTTTTGACCTCCTTTGTGTTCATATTCTTAAACTTGAAATCTTTTACTTTTACACCCGACTTACATTTACCTCTAACATTTTTAAAGTGTGATACCAACATAGTAGATAAGTAGAGCTTAGGAAAATTCCAACAACAACACTCATTCAAACATTATATGGGTCATTCATAATTACACTAGAATAATTTTATTGAGATTTCAACAAATTGCATTACATTTCAAAAATCTAATTGAAAATATCTTTCTTTTTCAATTTCATATAAATAAATACAATTGAATATGTCATTTTTTTTTTAAAAATAGCATCGAAAAATTCAAACAACATGCGTTGATTTATACGTTAAATCTATCTATCTATCGGAAACACAATAAAAAATATGTGTTGATTTTATACGTTAAAATCTATCTATCGAAAACACAATAGAAAAATCTATCAGAAGCACAATAGAAAATATATTAGAAAATTTGATGGAATTTGGCTTACCCATAAAAATATATTCAACAATTTCAAAATCAACTATATAGACATAGTTATAATCAATTTAACATTCCATTAAATATTTTATTTTAAATCTTAAATCTCTTACAAACTTATTATAATTATAATTATATCCGGGGCTACGTAGCTAGTATTTCTTCCTCCATCAAAATATACATAAAAAAGGGTAGAGTTCATAGGAAGGATCTCATTTAAAAAAGAGTTAAAGAAGGATTAACAAAAGGTTGAGTTTTTATGACACAATGAAAGTGTTGAGTCTATAAATGATGTAACATTATCAGATAAACTAGATGGGTCCGCGACTATATATAGCCTTGTTTCAACTTGTAAAGTGTATTCTTCCAAAATGGATTTACTTTAACTCTTTTGAATTTCCAACCTTTATGATTCTTCTAAATCAAAATCCACATCACCACCTCTACTCCATATTCTTTGCTTTTCATCTTTCTTTCACCTTTAATTCTTTTTTGTTTTTATAATAAAATGAAAATTATGTTAGCATGGGATAATATATACGGAGCATATTTCATTGACTTCTATTCTTTTTAGTGTGTAATGTGTCGGTTGTAAGAGAAGATAAGAAAAAAAATCAATATAAAGAAACTTTGGTATATTTTTTTATATTCTTATGCCAAATTTGAGAGGGTGATAATTTGTAGTTTTGTACTAGAATGATTTTCTACTTGGTCAACAATTCAATCATGATTGAGCGGTTGTGTTTCTTTTCACAACCTTTAATTCAATGGCTATGCATGAACTTCATGATTCAATTTCAAAGATTAAGATTTATCAAATATATGTCGAGGTAGCATCAATTGTACAGATATATATGGATTCTTGTAGAGGTGGAGCCACAAATCTAATATAGAGAACTAAGAAGAGAATTTGAATATTTATATAAAATAATTTTTGTATGGTAGATAATGAAATAACGGTCTGGTCTAAAAATAACTTTAGCTTGTTACCTTTAGGTTTTCTTTATTATGTTTAGTCTAAACAATTCAAAATTCCTATTCTACATACTATGCTACAAAATAAATAAATTACATGTTACGTGAAACCAATAAAATAAACTATTAATAGATAGAAAAACTCTCTTCAGTTGATAACAAGTTAAATGAGTATCAAGAGACTTCAACATGAGTCAATTGAATTTATCTCAAATTTATTAGGACTTTTATGATTGCAAAGATTTTAGACTCAATCTAATTGCAATTAAACTTGATAATTCGATATTAAAAAGAGGATAGAGACATATAGCCACAATTTTAAAAAAGTTGTGCATGTAGGGATAAAATCAACCGAACATGCTACAAATAAGATATTGATTTGAACCCGATTAGCCACCATCACCCACAAAGAGGGATTCACACTACACTAATAAATAACCGGGCAAGGATAAACCATACAAGTCATTACGATATGCCTAATAAAGCTAGTGCTTGTCTTTAAATACTAGAACTTGAAAATGTTGTGAATTCGATGCCAAGAACAAAGTATAATGTCAGGGAAGAGTAAAGAACAAGGAAGAAGAAGAACACAAGAATTGGTTATAACTGCTATTCTTTTACTTTCTCTTAAAACAAGATTACAAGTTTACAAGACTAACAAATAACCTCTCTCACCTTAAATTAGGATTTGCAGCTTAGCAATGATGAGAGACTAGTATGCTATTTATAATAAAACCTAACATACTAACTAATAGACTTTTTTCACAAGGTCCATTATACAAGTCAACTTAATAAACAAGTTAACTTAACAAATTAGGGTTTAAACACTAAAACCTAATTTAACATGCTAACAACCCTAACATCTTCGACACAAGCATGTGAACAACCTTCGACTTCATGCTTAATCCTGTCGAACCAAGAAGCTACCCTTCGACCATACTAGAGTTCGATCCAATATCTCACAAATCTCCACCTTGGATCTAACTCTACAACATCAAGGGAACAAACTAGCTTTCTTCATGCAGCTTTATCAACTGCATACAGTGGAAAAACTTGCAACTCGACAATGTCTTGGTGATCATATCAGCAGCATTGTCTTCAGTTGAAACCTTCAGCACTTGGACTTCTCCACGCTCGATTACTCCTCTGACGAAATGCAACCTCACATCAATGTGCTTAGTTCGCTCATGATAGGCTGAATTCTTCGACAGGTGTATTGCACTTTGACTATCACATTTAACAGTGATACCTCGACCTTGAAGTTTCAGCTCCTTCGCAAAACCTTCAAGCCACAATGCTTCTTTCACAGCTTCAGTTAAAGCAATATACTCCGCTTCAGTGGTTGATAGAGCAACAACCTTCTGAAGTGTTGCTTTCCAACTAATTGTTGTGCCAAACATAGTGAAAACATATCCAGAAATAGACTTTCTAGAGTCCATACAACCTGCATAATCAGAGTCGACATATCCTTCGATTACTGTTTTACTACCTTCACCCAAGACTCCACCATAAATTAGGACTCTATTTAGAGACCCATTTATGTACCTTAAAATCCACTTCAATGCTTGTCAGTGAGCCTTTTCAGGATTCGCCATGTACCTGCTTACAAGACTTACTGCGTATGCTATGTCGGGTCTAGTACAGACCATAGCATACATCAAAGAACCAACTATATTAGCATATGGGATGCTATTCATATAAGCTCTTTCGACATCAGTACTGGGACACTGATCAATACTCAACTTGAATTGAGAGTTTGTTGGAGTCACAACTGGCTTCGAATTCGACATACCAAACTTTTTGAGAATCTTCCGTAGATATGCCTCTTGAGATAAGCATAACTTCGACTTCTTTCTATCTCTTTGAATGTCAATTCCAAGAATCCTGGAAGCAACTCCCAGATCTTTCATATCGAACTCCTTATTGAGTTCAGCCTTCACCCTCGTCGCATCTTCAACATTGTTGCTTGCTATGAGAATATCATCCACATAAAGCAACAAAATAACAAATGAATTACCAGGTCAAAATCTGAAGTAAACGCAGTGGTCGAACTGACTTCTAATGAAACTTATGTGTGCCATGAATTTGTCGAATCTCCTATTCCACTGTCGAGGAGATTGTTTCAGCCCATACAAAGATCTCTTTAACTTGCACACATAATATTCCTTCCCCTTTTCGACATACCCTTTAGGTTGCCTCATCAGGATCGTTTCATCTAAATCACCATACAAGAACGCAGTCTTCGCATCCATCTGTTCCAGTTCAAGATCGAACTGTGCCACCATGGCAAGCAACATTCAAATGGACCTATGCTTCATAACAGGAGAAAACACATCATTGAAGTCGACACCTTCTTTCTGAGTGAAACCCCTTGCAACTAACCTTGCCTTGTATCTTTTCGACGTCACTCCTTCAATTCCTTCCTTAACTTTGAAAATCCATTTACAGCTGACTAACCTTGCCCCAGCAGGTTTCTTGATCAGTTCCCAAGTATGATTATCATGAAGATATTTCATCTCATCATCTATAGCCTTCAGTCATTCAGTCTTATTTCGACTCCTCATAACTTCCTTGTAGTCTCTAGGTTCTTCGTCTAGAACCTCAATTGCAGAGATTAAGGCATAAGCTATAAGATCTGCATACCCAAGTCTCTGAGGTGCCTTGATGACTCTTCTCGACCTATCTCTCGACAATAGGTAGTCATCATCAGTTTCCTCAACTTCCTCAGCATCTTCTGCTTCTTCTTCGACTTCATCAGGGATATGCAATTCCGCATCAACATACTTCACCTCAACAGGAATCTCTACCCGTTCCAGCTATTCGTCAGATGTTTCTGCATTTTGACCAACATCAGTTTTCTTAAAAGTCATTTCAGCTTCATTGAAAACTACATCTCGACTGGTGATACACCTCCTGTGACCTGGCTCTAGGCACCATAGCCTATAAGCTTTGACTCCTTCAGGGTATCCCATGAACATGCATTTCAGAGCTCTAGGTTCGACCTTGTCTTGCCTAATGTGAGCATAGGCTACGCAGCCAAATACTCTCAGTTTGTCGAGATCTGGTGGATGTCCCGACCAAACTTCTTCAGGTGTCTTCATATTGTTTACCCAGAAATATGGTAAACAATCGCTAGTTTCCTTTTTAAAGGTTACTTTTGCGGAATCAACTAGAATATTCCAGGACTAATTGTTTTTCGTAGTTGTTTGTATGAATTAAACTTGGATTACATGCAGCAATAAAGTAACGTGAATGAACATACTGAAAGTTATGATAAATTGCACTAAGTAAAGACTATAAATTATAGTAAATGCGATAAATGTGTACTGAAAATAATGCATAAAACGATGATTGTATAAACTTAAGTTGATACGCATACAAACATTCTAAAGTAGCACTCATTACTCATTTTGCACAGAGATTTGAGTTTACTTGTGTTCTGTAGAAAATGCAGACCTCTTCCACTATTCTTAAAACGCGCTTAAATAGTAAAAATACAACAACTGCTACTAACGGTCGACTAATTATTAGCCAACACGTGTCTTCGACATGCAACATCTTCGCCTAAAAAACTTCCACGTGTCTCTTAGAAACTGCTGCAAACCGTCTGAAAACTGTTACTTTTTGCTTCTGATGTCTTCCGACTTCAAATCTACACTTGGCAAAACGCCTAAGTTTTCCTACACATTTTGGTCGAATGGCCATTATTTTCACTCACTTTTAGCCGAATGGCTATGGCAATTGTAGATCTTTTAGTCGAACAGTCTTGACTACAAAACTTCCTAGTCAAACTGTTTTGACTTAGAATATTTAATAGTCTTAGATATTGCTTACCATTATTAGTAAGTCGAAATCTTAGGGTAACAAATTGCCCCCCAAACGACTTCTTTCGACTGATCTTTAAAAGGAGAAAGATGGCGTTTTGTTTTCTTTGCGACTTCGACTTTTATACCCTCCTCAACGCCATGATTATATCACAATTTCCTAGGCACTAATTATCACCTAACTAATAGGTAGTGGGCTATTAACCACTCCCCACTTTCTTGTACCAGTTTCCAAGGCATTTGACGTGACTCTTGATTCATCAACTTCCTTCTTCACGTTTCCTTTTACTGATGTCATTACATATGCCCTATATATAGGCTTCTCTCTTCTCTTTTTCTTTCTTCACATTTTCTGTTCTTCAAAAACACTTTCAGAACACTTCTTCTTCTTCAAACCCTAAACGTTCTTCCCTTTCTCAAACTTTGACAATGGATGCCAACACCACAAACACTACTGCCTATGATACAGGTTCTAACCCTTTAGGAGCCATTATTTCTCGTGAGGAAGAAGAAAAAGGGTTAGATTTTGTTCCTCAACCAAAAATCACAAAGGCTAAAGCCATTATCTGGCGGAATCAGATGTTGATTCCTTTCCAAATCACTGATAAGCTAATGGCTTTTTCAGGGCCTCTTCCAGATCCTCGTTCTCACCCAGAAAAGGTTATCGATTTCTTTCCCTCGTTTCAAACCACAATGCCTGTATCATTTGATAAACAACTTCCTCTCGACCTGAAATTCATGGATCCCTCAGTGAGAGTGTTTTTGTTTGACTCCTGCCCCTGGCAACAAGGATTTTCTAGCTTGGCTCAACAGAGTTCAAGCGAAAAAACAACAACGGTGGGAAGAATTGGGCATCTTCGACGCTATCCAATTATCCAGAAATGCTCATAGGGTTTGTCCCCCTATGCTGCTTGCTTCGTCGTTCTTCTGGGAAGGTTCGACTAACACCTTTCATTTCCCTTGTGGGATGATGACTCCCACTCTTTTTGACGTGGCTGCCATCACAGGACTTTCGCCTTTGGGCGAAATATTCGACCCAACTCTCCCAACAGAGATGAACTTCAACTTCGACAATGCTACTATTACCAAATATATGCTAAGTTTCTGACGAAGAATACGTTGCCAATCAAAGTTTCTGACGAAGAACACGTTGCCTTCCTCACCTATTGGCTCTCGTATTACTTATTTTGTCCAGGATCTGTTCAGATAGCCAAAGCTTACATACCCATGGCTATTCAGATTCATGAAGGTCGAAGAATTTCATTAGGTAAACTTTTACTTGCCTATCTTTATCATAATTTAGGTATAGCGTCTCTAAGAATAAAACGCCTTCATGAAACTCCAAAGCAACTAGCTCTGTCAGGACTTTACTGGCTTTTACAACATTGGTTAAATGCCACCTTCGAGTCACATATTGGTTTTACTGTTTCTCGATCCATTTTAGAAGTTATGTATGACCGAAAGATCGAAGGCATCAAACTTGCCTTACAAACTCCTCAAGATGAGTCGAACAGACCCAACCTTCTCAAGTATGTGAAATTGTTTTCTGAATGCAAAACATTCATAGCTTCCATGGCTCCCTTTTCTAATCGGTGCTTTGGGCCAAATTGGTTTAAAACCATTTTTCCTGGGAATACTCCAACTCTTCGAGCTTAATTGAATGCCATCTGGTGTGCTTTTTTGACTCCAACACTTCTATCACATCGCATTGAGTCGACTGGTAAGTGCTACGGGTTCGTGAGCTATCAACCAAATCTGGTCTCACGATAATTTGGCTTGAGCCAAATGTTACCAAAAAGCCTGTACACCCATGAGGCTGACATCTGTTGGTCTGGTCGACTGTTCACTTCTCGTAATCATCTCGACTGTTTAAAATTCCACAACAAACAGTCTTTAGAACACCCCATCTTTACTTTCCAAAACTCTTACTTTACCACTAAAGAATTCAATGATTGGTGGTCTGATTATTATCAATTATATGATGGAGATTCTTTTATCAAAAAACTGAACACTGCGTTCGACGTGCTGGAGGATCGACTCACTATAAGTAAGTATTTTCATATTTAATTTCAATTATTTATTGCAATATGCGATGTTCTGATCTTAATTTTAGATCTTTCAGGACCTGATCCTGCTAATCAGGTCGAAGTACCTGTTGCCAAACCAAGTCGAAAACGTCCCAGTACATCGAACATCACCACAACTAGGAAAAACAAAGCTGTGAGAAAGGTATCACTCAACCTTTATCTCTTATCAGTATTCATTAAATCTAAGTATCCATTCTAAGTATCCATTAACTGTTTATTCCCTCCTTAGTTAATAGTACCTGAGGATTCAGACGAAACTACATCTCCACCGAATCAAGAAGGCGAAATTTTCTCACGACCTCCTCTTCCGACTCCAGCAAAAAAGCGAAAGGTTATCAAAAAGATTCCTAAAGTTGCTGTCTAAACACAAACAACCTCAACAACAATCCCTTCTTCATCTCAAATTCCTCCTGAGGTAGAATTTAGTATTATTTTTTAGTGCACTTCTTTCAAAGGCTATATTCTAATATGTTTCTTCTAAAATGAGTGTACCAACTGTCGACCCCACTCAAGAAAAGATTGTCGAGGCTGCTGAAAAGATTGTCGAGGCTGCTCCTAACTCTAGCCTTCCTAGCCCTCAAAAGACTGACGCTTTTGTAAGTTCTACTGATTCGACTAATACTCCCAGTCGAACTGGCCCACAAGACAATCCTATCATCGACCAAACTCATCCTGTGGTTGAAAATGTTGAAACTGCTAACCTCGCTTCTCATCTAGAGCATAATGCTATTTCTCAATCAAAACAACATATTATTGTTGATGACCATAACTCCAACAGTTCTCTCAGTCAAGAAGAAATCCTGAACTTGAAGAAAACAAATCCTCTAGAAGCTCTTCTTCGACTTCAAAAACTTAGGGCAAGTTCTCCTGGTAACACCGTTCAATAAGCTAATCCCAACGATAAGATCGATGCTTCTCTTGTCAGCGCTGTCTGCCAACTTCGAGCTCATTTGAATGAACCTGAATTTCTTACTGTCCTTGAAAGCTCTAATCATCTTGTTGGAGAGATTCGAAAGTTACTAGATTTACTCGTTAAGGCTCCTCTCCCAGCTGTTGTTGTTCAATTCTTTTTTGATTTTGAAGCATATTTCGACCAACTCTGGAGGGACCTTATCACTAAGAAAAACATTGATCATCAGGCGAAGAATAAAGAGCTTGAGATTGTCATACCCCAATTTTTGACCTAAGATACCACCTCATATCATTGCATATGCATCATTTGCATCTCTAACAAATTGCACAGCTTGTGTTTGTTACTTGTGCTCAGCAGGGTTTAATCAAGAAATCACTCATCAGTACAAGTACAAATCAATTAGGGTTTTGTTCTCCCTCCATCTCAAATGAATTATCTTCATCAACAATCAACATTTGGTCCTCAGAAATTCATTTCAACAAGCTCAAAGGCTCTGAACCAACCAGTTAGGGTTTTACTGAAGATAGCATACTCCTGACTTTTGATCAGAATTTGACATAATGACTTGGGACATGACCTCAAGACCCCAAGTACATCATTTTGACCTAATCCATTAGCTCAAGACATCTCCTACACAAAGATTGATCAGACAAATCCTCAGATCAGGGTTTTGAACTATCAGGGACTGAAAATCAGGGATCACATTTGGGAAACCCTAAAAATCCCCAGGAAGTCAATCAAAGGTTTCAATCATCTTCAAATATTCCCTATGACAATATCCAATGAAAATTGTGTCTCAATTCAAGATCCACAGTCATCAATTTCATCAGGTCGACAATTAGGGTTTTTGACCTAATTCACTGGACAACTGACTTTTTAATCAGGACATGGTGCCACAACTCAAACCATGGCTCAATATCCTCTAAAGCTTCAATGTGATTCATTCATACCATTCATTTGGTGAGGGTAGCCTGTTTCATTTGAAATCTCCAGAAACGCGATTCGACTGAAAAAGTCAACTGTACAAGAACACCATTGACTTTTGAGGAATTTTGGTCAACCATGACTTTTGAAGTTAAAAATCATCAATATATGATATATGAAGTCATTTGATCAAGAAAAATCAAGAAAATCAATCAAGAATCAAAAAGTCAAAAGTTTGACTTTCATACTTAGAAAAGCTCTACTTATCTTATGAAAATTTCACTTAAAACTTCATTTTCTTCAAAGTTCATGGAACTTTTTCACCCATTTCCTTAAGAGACTTGAGGAAACTTTCAACTAGGATTTTGAAGTGTGTAACATGAGCTTTCCAAAATGTCAAAGAGCATGAAAAAATATGGAGTGTAGCCATGGTTTTGAATTTTGACATTAGTGAACTTTTCACTTGAAATTTCAAGTCATTTTGCCAAAGTTATGAACCATTTTGCCAAATGATCCAAGTAATGATGCATAGATGCAATAATTGGAGATATTTTTCTGATTTGAGATCAGAATGGAAGAGGATAAGAAGCTAGAATTTTAACCATGGTTTAGTCACTTTTAACCATGTGCATTAAATGTAAAGATTCCATTTTATCTTCAAATGCCAAATCACCAATTCTTGATCAACTTGCAAAGCTTTGTATTCAGAAACCTTGGCCTATAAATAGAGGTCCTTACCTCATTCAAATTCACACCAAAACCTCACAAAAGATAGGTTTCTCTCTTCTTTCTTGAATTACAAGTTTCATAAAGTTTCAAAGAGGAGAAAATGCAAGTTCCATCCCTTGCAAGTTCTGACCAAAGTGATGCTTCCCACAAACCATAAACATCACATATGATGTGTTTGAACCATCCATACACCCCAAAAACACCTAAAACTCAAAATCACTACCTCACTTTCCAAATATGCATAACATGAGACTTATCATGCCAAATTTTATTTAAGCTCATTTCTGACCAAGTTAATCATCCAAACACCATCCATGTACCATATATGAACTATCCCAATCATCATCCATGATCTGAAACATCAAAATCATCAAATTCGATCCTCACACCATAGCTCTGCAGATCGGGTGCCACAAACTGATCAAGAGGTTTTCAGTTCATTCCAAGACTTCAAACATGTTCCATAAGGTCCACTGAAGGTGTTCAGATCAAGAAACAACATCTGGAATCCCTCATTTGCAGAATTCGATTTCCAGTTTTGACATTTTTAAGGTAAGCTCTCTTGAACTTCAAACTCTATCATACATGCATCATAAATGAAAAACTGCCATACTATCTTGTTTCTGCACATGCATGGATCATTAACCCTCAATCAATTGCCAATTATCTTGCACAAACACGATTTCAGATTGAATTAGGGAATTAGGGTTCTTCGTGTTCATCAGAAAATTAATGATCTTAGAGTGAAAATAAATGAAATTAAATGATACCATCATGTTCCTTGTGGAAAATCGAGCAAGATAGGCTATTCACTTGATCAAAACAATCCAGTTTTCAGAATTTTCAAATTCAAATTAGGGTTGTGTTCTTGGCGCCATATTTTTGAAACTGAAATTTGGAAACCATCTCAAAATATATTTTAATTCGTTGCAAGTATAAACAGACCACGCGCGTGGTCCAGTTGGCTAAGTTTTTGGATAATAACCTCAAGGTCACGAGTTCAACACTCCTAGGGGCCAAACCATTTTTTTTACACTATTTTTTCTTCATTTTCTTTAACAACTTTAATTAATTATTTAACCAATGAAATTAATTCATTTTTCATTCATTTTTTACACACTTCTTGTTTAACACATATATTTTAAGAATATCAAAAAAAATCATCAAAAAATATTTATTTGATACATTTTTTAATAGTTTTAAAATGACTTGTTTTTAAGTAATTTTAATACTTTTAAATATTATTTTTCATTTGATTTTCAAAGTTAATCACTTGTAAATATTTTTTTGAAGCAAACCCTAATCATCTAAGTGTTAATTGAGGATAATCTTTTGTTTATCTTGATTAAATTGACTTCTTTCAAAATTCAAATCGTTTTTAAAACGAGCAATCGCGTTTCTTTTAAAAAAAAAAACGATAAACCATTTCTTTTTGAAACTACTGATTAAATCTTTTTAATTGATCAACTGATTTTCAAAACGATGTGGGGCCTCTCGAATATTAGAGAGTATAAGTCCCTTTCCTTTTTTACAGTTTTTCTTTGTACAGAAAACTCTTTCAAAACAATACTTTTCAAACTGTTTTCAAAACAACAAACGACGCGTCTGTAAATAAAACCATCCACCATGTTTTGTAAAAATACCACGGGCCTCCATGTAGGTATAAGTCCCAAGCCCTTTTGTACATACCCACTCTAGTACATGAAATTAGGTATTTCATTGTACGCCTTTTGTACATATCTCGATCAGTTTTTTTTTTAACTTTGAATAACAAACCAAAAATGAAGGTTTTTCTTTAAATCTTCCCAAAAATATCATGGGCCTCCATGTAGGTATAAGTCCCAAGCCCTTTTGTAAATACCTGTTTACATAGCTTTGAATAAACTCAAGTGGACCTCTCCCCGAGTATAAGTCCCGAGCCCCCGTGTATACAAATGGATCATGCTTACAGGTATATTTCCTTCATAAACTCCATTATATACACACACTTTGTCATATATGTATAACTGTTCATATTTGTTCATGTACTTGTTCATATTTGTTCGTACTTGTTCATACTTGTGATTGTGTTATATGCTTATTCAACTTAGTACAACACTAGGTTCCCCATAGCCTCCTATTGGGCTTCGTGCAAAGAATCTCCCTAGTTTAGGTTAGGACATAGAGTATGGTTTCCCGGTGAAATCGCTCTAAGAGCTCAAACCAACTATACCATGCCTCCCCTTGGGCTTTGTACAAACGAGTGTCCCTCCCATAGCCTCCTCTTGGGCTTACAATGCAAGGACCCTCGGATAGCCTCCTCTTGGGCTTCGTACAAGGACCCACGGGCTTCTTATAAGCATCCCCATAATCCAAATCAAATACCCTAGGAGATTAGACATTTATCATCTCTATGATAGGAGTATCTTATCTATATCATCACAAACAATCAATCAATCAATCAATCAAACTTTTTTGCCACAAGGCTGGCTAATCAATCAAACTGTTTTACCACCGTACTGGATGATTAATCAAAGTTTTTGTCACAAGGCTGACTTCATTGAAACTTTTGCCACAAGGCTGGCTGATTAATCAAAGTTTTTGTCACAAGGCTGACTTCATTGAAACTTTTGCCACAAGGCTGGTTAAACAAACAAAAACATCTTTATCATTCTAAGCACCCTAAGTGGCATGGCCCCGGGCTTATAATGAAAAGATTTTCAAACAAAAACAAACAGATGTATGTGATGATATAGATTAGATACATCTAGCATTTAGACGACATTTGTCTATTTTCCTTTGCTTCCACTAGCATAAGTGGGAACTACGATTGCTCTGACTTTCTCAACATCCCTTTGAGAATACGTAGGCACAAGGTCGATCCTTGGCGAGCAAAACTTCTCTCTCAAACCATTCAAACCTTAGCACCCGTAGACCCCGAGCTACAGATGCTCTGATTCCCTCTAAGGGATATGTATGCAGAGGATTGCGATGATCTTTGCGAGCATAATCAAACAAACACCTTAGGTCCCACCTCTTTCTCACAAGAACCTCCACCACAACAAGAATGGAATAAACAAAACAAAGAAACCTATAGGGTACTATAGATACGTTGGGTGCTAATACCTTCCCTTCGTATAACCAACCCTCTTACCCAAGATCTCTCCCCACTTTTAAGGTTATTGCAACTTTTTTCCTTTTCCTCTTTTGGAAACAATAAAAAGTTTGGTCGGTACAAAAGAAAAATCATTTTTTTGAGCACTCGAGCCCAAAGAAGGCATCAGGTGTCTCATTTAGAAAAACAACGATTTTTCGCCCGCGACAGAAAAATGGCGACTTCACTGGGGACCATCTTTTTATTGTTTCCAAAGGAAGGGTTATTTCTATTTATTTTATTTTTCATTTCATTGTTACATGTGTGGTTCTTTGGTTCTGTTACTTATGTGGTTCTGTTACAAGTGATACATTATGGACAAATCCTAACCCGGATTAAGTACACATAAGAAATTAGGTGGAGGGTATAGTCATGTGCAGGCGCACGTGAGAATCCTTCCGCTCAGTGGAGGTTCCTTGTTTGTAATATATGTTTAGCGAGTTAATTGCGAAGACATTGTTGCTTTCATTGAACTGTAGAAGCTGAGTTGGCTGTAGAACCCCAACCCATCCTGGCCTTATTAGGTTGTGGTGCAGAAACTATTCAGGTGAAGACTTGGATTAGTTGTCATGCGGAGAACCACACTCAGACGAGTTTTTCTTGAGAATATTGCTGGCTCATGAGTTTAATTGTGGAAAGCCGATAATATCCGAAAGAAAAATGTAGACTCTGACGTATCAGTAGAACATGTTTTGCAGGTGATTAACTAGAACTATCCCATATTTGGTTCTCTGACCTCATGCTCGTGACGCTGGACCTTTAAACCTGTGTGTACCATGTTTGTGTTACCATGTTTGTGTTGCCATGTTTACAGTACCATGTTTGCGTTACCATGTTCGCTTTATCATGTTTGAATATGTGGCATCCATGCATCCATGCATAAAAAATAAAAAAATCTTTTTCCATAAAAACATGATTTTTTCCAAACAATTAGAGAATTTTCTTTGCAAACATTATAGGATTAGGTTATGGAATGGGTAAAAAGGCATACCAAGAGGTACGGTTTCAAAGAGCCTAATGTGGAAAGACTGAAAGAGTTAGCATCTTTTGTACAAGATCCTTCTGATTTTAGGAAAAGCCATGGAAAGCTTTTGCCTATCTTGAACACTCATGTTGATGAAGGACTTCTCAAAACTCTGGTTCAGTTTTATGATCCCGTCTACCGATGTTTTACCTTTCCAGACTATCAGTTGGTACCAACCTTGGAAGAATATGCCAATCTTTTGGGTATTCCTGTGTCTGACAAAATACCTTTCAATGGTTTGGAAGCCATTCCTAAGTCACCAGTCATTGCAACAGGTACCCACTTGAAGAAATCTGAAATAGAGAGTAATTGGACTACCAAAGGAAACCTTCCAGGTTTGCCTTCACAGTTTCTAATAAAGAGAGCCTTTGATTTCATCGAGACTGGTAGCATGATAGCTTTTGAAGCTGTACTAGCCTTACTCATCTATGGGTTGGTTCTGTTTCCCAATATCGACGACTTTGTTGATATCAATGCCATAAAGGTCTTTTTGAATGGAAATCCCGTTCCGACTCTGCTTGGTGACATGTATTTCTCTGTCCATCATAGGAATCACCAAGGTGGTGGAATTATTGTATGTTGTGCACCTCTGTTGTTTAAATGGATTGTTTCACACTTACCTAAGTCTCCCATTTTCACGGAAAACCGGGAAGGTTTACGTTGGTCTCAAAGACTTATGTCTCTTACTAATAATGATATTCAGTGGTATACCTTGGCTCGCTGCGGTACAGAAACCATTGAAAGTTATGGAGAATTCGCCAACGTACCCCTCATTGGTACACAAGGAGGAATTAACTACAATCCGGTCCTAGCCCGACGACAACTCGGGTATGCAAATTCAACTAAACCCATTGGCCCTACAGTGGAAAGCTACTTCTATCAGGAAGGAAATGATCCTCAAGGGTTGAAGACAAAAATGGTGAAAGCCTGGTACGACATCCGATGGAAAGAAAAAGGTGAGATAAAGAACTGTATTGCTACGAACGCCTATACCTGTTGGGTGAAGAAAAGAGCAAGGGAGTTTCAAATGCCTTATGATTATGAAAAACCCATGTTCCCTGTGGTACCTCAACGACCCAACATTCCTGCTATGGAGGAATACCAAGACACTTTGACCAAGATGAGGATAGAAAAAGACGCTTGGAAAGAAAAATTTCGAAAAACTGATGTGGAAAACAGAAAGTTGAAGAAACAAGTGAAAGAACATGAAGAAACTCTCTATTATCAGGATGGATGGCTCATGAACAAAGATGAGAAGATCCGTCGGAAAGATGCCGCAATCAGAAGATACATCAAAGAAAGCAAGAAAAAGCTTGAAGGCTCAACAAGCAACGCTCCAACTCCTGACAATTGGAAGAATGTGGTTGACAAGCTGAGAGCTGAAAAGGCCGAGTTGAAAGCTTACTATGGGAAAGAAATCATGAAGCTCAAGCTGCACAATGCATTTGGTTCTTCGTCTGATGAAGATGTTTAGGATTTGTTTAGATTTTCATGTATCATTTGATTCTGTAAGGAGCTACGCTCCAATGTTGTAACATTTCCCATTATTTCAATAAAAGAATTGTTTGTGTTCAAATGTTTGCAAGGAAATAATCATTAAAATGTTTGGAAAAATCATAAAATTTCTCTTTACATACATCATTCTGCATATCGAGTCTGTTATATAGAGTCTCATCTTTTGGATCTTTCTCCATTAGATCGTCAAGCTGTCGCGTCTCAAAGTTTCTCGACCGCGCTCGCAATCAGATCACAGATATAATACTCGTTCAAGCAGAAGAAGAGTAATGGAACACTCTGAACAAGAGAATATTGAGCTTCGTGGTACAATGACCACTCTTCAGGAAAAGTTGGAAAGTCTCACTACTCTGGTTGACTCCTTAATGGCCGCACAGAATCAGCCGCCGCCACCCAACAGTCAAGCAACAGTAACATCTGAAGTCACTACTCCAGTTTCTACGGTTGCATTCGGTATTCCATCTTTCTTTATGCCAGAAGGTTGGGGCCCGCCTTTCAGCTTTGGTACAGGTTTCCGTCATAATTTCTCTGGGGTTCAAACAGCTACAACTGAAGCGCCTGCTGCACAAGGTTCGGCATTTATTCCACATTCGGGGGTAACTTTTTCTCAAGTCACTATGGCACTTTCTCAACCCACTATGACAGTTCCGACCCCTACGGTTCACACTGTTCCTTATGATGGCAATGAGATTTATCATGATCAAGGTGATAGCACAAATCAGCGTAATCTTGTGGGAGATCTCCAAGAGCAGTTTAACAAGATGCAGTTGGAAGTTAAAGCTATCCGTGGAAAAGATTTGTTTGGAAAGAATGCCCAGGAGCTATGTTTGGTTCCCAGTGTACAAATACCTGCTAAATTCAAGGTCCCAGACTTTGAGAAGTACAAAGGTAGTTCTTGTCCGCAAAGTCATCTCGTGATGTATGCCAGAAAGATGTCTACTTATGCAGATAATCATCAGTTGCTTATCCATTACTTTCAAGACAGTTTGACTGGTGCCGCACTGAAGTGGTATATAGGCTTGGATAGCACCAATATTCGGACTTTCAATGACCTAGGTGAGGCCTTTGTCCGACAATACAAGTATAACTCGGATATGGCTCCGGACAGAGATCAGCTCCGATCCATGGCTCAGAAAGACCATGAAGCTTTCAAAGAGTATGCCCAACGATGGAGAGAAACTGCTGCTCAGATTAATCCACCGTTAAAAGAAAAAGAGATGACAAAGATCTTCTTGAATACTCTCAGTCCGTTTTATTATGAACGCATGATTGCTAGTGCTCCAAGTGATTTCACCGAAATGGTAAACATGGGGATGCGTCTAGAAGAAGGGGTCCGAACCGGACGTCTAACTAAAGAAGGTGGATCTTCAAGCGGAACCAAAAAGTTCGGAAGTGGTTTCCAAAAGAAGAAGGAACAAAGTGTTGACATGGTATCCCAAGGGAGGCCAAGAGGAAATGTCAATCGTCAACGACAGGTAGCTGCTATCACACCAGTCGTTAACACAACACCAAATCCGGGATTTACTCCTCAGTTTCAGCAACAACAGCCTCGACAACAGGCTCAACAACTTAACAACAATCAGAATCGTGTGCAAAGAGCTCCACAGTTTGATCCGATTCCAATGACCTATACAGAATTGTACCCTGCTTTGATTGAAAAAGGTCTCGTTCAAACTAGAGCACCACCACCAGTACCTGAGAGACTCCCATGGTGGTACAAAGCTGAGGTCTCATGCCCTTATCATCAAGGAGCACCTGGCCATGATCTTGAGCATTGCATAGCTTTGAAATATGAAGTTCAGAGGTTGGTTAGATCTAATCTTCTCTCTTTCAGAAATTTGAATCCTAATGTGCAAGCAAATCCGCTGCCCAATCATGGAGGGCATGTTGTAAACATGGTATATGGATGTCCTGGCCAATACCGAGTCTATAATATCAACTTCTCAAGAGCAGATTTGGTACAAATGCACGCTACTCTTTGTCGGGGGCAGAATTTTCGCCAGCATCAATACGGTTCCTGTAGAATATGTTGTGTGGATCCTCACGGGTGTTCGATTGTGAGAAGAGATCTCCAAGTTTTGCTAGATAATGGTACTATTGAGATCTACAGAAATAGGGATGAAAATGAAGTTAACATGATAGGATGTTATCCGCATGAGCTTTTAGTCTCAGATATCAACTCGGAAATGCCTACAGTTAACGTCATCGTTCCTCATTTCAACATGCCTGAGCGCATGGAAGTTACTTACAACAAGCCAAGGGTTCCTGTTGCTCCTTTGATCATTTGTCTACCTGGACCTGTTCCTTATGACTCTGACAAGGCAGTTCCATACAATTACAATGCCACAATGATAAAGAATGGACAAGAAGTTCCTTTACCTACTCTTTCATCTGTCGTGAATATAGCCGATGTGAGTCGAGTAACAAGAAGTGGACGTGTGTATACTCCACTACCTCCAAAGCAGCCTGTTGCTCCTGCAACCGGACAAAATCCTGTCAATATTCCAGTGGGAAATCCTGTGGAAACTCCTGTCAGTAATACAAACACTAAGGTTGGTCAATCCAATGGAACCAATGTGAATCCTGACTTTGATGAAATTTTGAAGCTTATCAAAAGAAGTGAATACAAGATTGTGGATCAGCTTATGCAGACTCCTTCGAAGATCTCGATACTTTCATTGCTTTTAAACTCTGAAGCCCACAGGGAAGCCCTAATGAAAGTTTTGGATCAAGCTTTTGTAGATCATGATGTGACTGTTGATCACTTTGATAGGATAATAGCCAACATAACAGCTTGCAACAATTTAAGCTTCTGTGATGAAGAACTCCCCGAGGAGGGTAAAAATCACAATCTTGCTTTGCACATTTCTATGAACTGTCAGTCAGACTCTTTGTCCAATGTGTTGGTAGACACCGGATCTTCCTTGAATGTGATGCCAAAGACGACTCTTGCTCGTTTGTCTTACCAAGGAATGCCTATGAAGTTCAGTGGTGTAGTTGTCAAAGCATTTGATGGATCGCGAAAATCTGTTATCGGCGAAGTCAACCTTCCCATGACAATTGGTCCACATACATTTCAAATCACCTTCCAGGTCATGGACATTCAAGCTGCTTATAGCTGTCTGTTAGGACGACCATGGATCCATGAAGCAGGGGCAGTAACGTCTACGCTCCATCAAAAGCTAAAATTTGTAACAAATGGAAAATTGGTAATAATAAGTGGGGAACAAGCCTTGATGGTGAGCCATTTGTCCAATTTCTCTTTCATTAGTGCTGATGATGTGGAAGGAACTCAGTTCCAAGGTCTCTCTTTAGAAGACGAATCTTCCAAGAAGAAAGCATCAATCTCTTCTTACAAAGAAGCAGTAAAAGTAGTAAAAGATGGAACTACCGCTGGCTGGGGGCAAGTTGTGATCCCTACCAAGAATGAAACTAGAGCAGGTCTCGGATGTTCACCAACATTCTCAAACTGCACCAAGAAGGATGAAACCCTTCGACCGATCAAAGAAACATTCATTAGTGGAGGATTCCTTAACCCAATTCCTCAAGAGGTTAATGTCCTTATCGAAGAATGCATTGAAGAAGGTCTACCTGATCCTGAAGAAGAATGGAAATGTTATCTCAATGACTCGGGATACATATCTCAGGAAGAACCATATCCTCCTTCAGAGAAAACAAGTGCTAAAGAAATTCCGCCTATTCCTGCAGAGGTTTGGGACACCTTGGGACAACCAAGTGGAAAATTTGATTATATGGTGAAATACACTGCACCTGAAAGTTACAAGATTGCGATTGAAGATATCCAACCAACTGGATGGGGAGATTCCTTTGAATATAATAGTCAACCAGAAGAGGCTTATCAGCCCTGTCAATTTCCTCAGCAGCTTGAAATCACTGAAGGTTTCAGCTTCAATGCATCTGCCAAGGTTAACAATCCTGAAGATGGTTACCATCACATAAATGCCATTTTTGAAGATGAAGGGGAAGATGGTCCCGCAGTTGACTCAGAAAGTGTCGCTGACAATGAGTCTCTTCATCCTGAAGACTGGGAAATACATCCTGAAAATTCTGAAGATTGTGACTCATCATATGCTCTTCAAGAAGTAGAAGAAGACCGTTTCAACTCTACAAAGAACAAGGGTGACAAACCAGGGCCTTCAAATCCTGCTCGACCAGTAATCAATGTCAATACTGAAGATAATTCTGGGGGGAATTTTCCTGAATACATAATACACAGAGGAGTTCGTTGCTACTGGAAGGCTGTCGACGTTCCGAATGTTGTTCGCCGCTCAAAGTAATCACCTCGCTGTTATTTTGACCTCCTGCCTTGCCCAAAGCAGAGAGATGTTTTATAGGGCTTTGTTTTTAAATGTTCCGCCCAAATAACTTTGTGTATAGGGCTTTGTTTTAAAAGTTTCCCTCTTTGTCCTGCCCAAGACAAATGAGTTTGTGTTTAGGGCTTTGTTTCAAAAATGAATCATAAATAAAGTGTCATTTTGAATTCCCTACATTATATGTTTTATTTTTGCTTTTTTCTGGAAATGGTAATCCTAAAAAATAAAATAAAAAAAAACTTTTTCAAAAAAAAATCTGCATACACTCTTGCATTCATAAATTTTCTGAAATAGATATAAATCACATGTGCAGATTTACTATTGATAAACCCATTGAATGCAATAACCCTATGCCCTCTCCCAACTTTGAGTTTCCTGTGTTCGAAGCCGAAGAAGAGGAAGAAGAGGAGATCCCGGACGAGATCTCTCGATTACTTAAGCACGAGGAAAGAGCCATTCTGCCTCACAAAGAGCCTTTAGAAAAGATCAACTTGGGTTCTGAAGAAGACAAAAAAGAAGTGACCATTGGATCGCTGCTTGATACTGATGTCAAGAGTAAGTTGACAAACCTTCTCAAAGAATATGTTGACGTGTTTGCCTGGTCCTACCAAGACATGCCTGGGTTGGATACCAATATTGTTCAGCATTACTTGCCATTGAAGCCAGAATGTCCGCCAGTTAAGCAGAAATTGCGAAGGACTCACCCTGACATGGCTAACAAGATCAAAGTGGAAGTTCAAAAGCAACTCGACGCAGGTTTTCTTGTCACCTCCGAGTATCCTCAATGGTTGGCCAACATAGTGCCAGTTCCGAAGAAAGATGGCAAAGTCAGAATGTGTGTTGACTACCGTGACTTGAACAAGGCCAGTCCAAAAGATGACTTTCCCTTACCACATATCGACATGCTGGTCGATAACACCGCTAAGTTCAACGTCTTTTCCTTCATGGACGGGTTCTCCGGTTATAATCAGATCAAGATGGCTCCTGAAGACATGGAGAAGACATCTTTCATCACCCCATGGGGTACCTTTTGTTACAAAGTGATGCCGTTTGGATTGAAGAATGCAGGCGCAACTTACCAAAGGGCAATGACTACTCTCTTTCATGACATGATGCATAAAGAAATTGAAGTTTATGTGGACGACATGATAGCCAAGTCCAGCACAGAAGAAGAACATATTGAATACCTTTTGAAGTTATTTCAACGACTAAGGAAATATCAGCTTCGCTTGAATCCTAATAAGTGTACTTTTGGGGTTAGATCTGGAAAACTCTTGGGTTTCATTGTCAGCCAAAGAGGTATTGAAGTAGATCCCGACAAAGTCAGAGCTATTCAAGAGATGCCTGCTGTCATACCCCAATTTTTGACCTAAGATACCACCTCATATCATTTACATATGCATCATTTGCATCTCTAACAAATTGCATAGCTTGTGTTTGTTACTTGTGCTCAGCAAGGTTTAATCAAGAGATCACTCATCAGTGCAAGAAACAGTCAATTAGGGTTTTGTTCTCCCTTCATCTCAAAAGAACTATCTTCATCAACAATCAATATTTGGTCCTCAGAGATTCATTTCAACAAGCTCAACAGCTTTGAATCGACTGAATTAGGGTTTTGACTGAAGACAGCACACTCCTGACTTTTGCTCAGAGTTTGACCTAATGACTTGGGACATGATATCAAGATCTCAAGTGCATCATTTTGACCTAATCCATTGGCTCAAGACATCTCCTACACAAAGATTGATCAGACAAATCCTCAGATCAGGGTTTTGAACTATCAGGGACCAAAATCAGGGATCACATTTGGGAAACCCTAAAAATCCCCAGGAAGTCAATCAAAGGTTTCAATCATCCTCAAATAATCCCTATGACAATATCCAATGGAAATTACATCTCAATTCAAGATCCACAGTCATCAATTTCATCAGGTCGACAATTAGGGTTTTTGACCTAATTCATCTGAACAACTGACTTTTTAATCAGGACAAGAGGTCACAACTCAAACCATGGCTCAATATCCTCTAATGCTTCAATGTGATCCATTCATACCATTCATTTGATGAGGATAGCCTGTTTCATTTGAAATCTCCAGAAACGCGATTCGTCTGAAAAAGTCAACTGTACAAGATCACTATTGACTTTTGGGGAATTTTGGTCAACCATGACTTTTGAAGTTTTGAATCATCAATATATGATATATGAAGTCAATTGATCAAGAAAAATCAAGAAAATCAATCAAGAATCAAAAAGTCAAAGTTTGACTTTCATACTTAGAAAATTTTCTAAGTGTTTTTCAATGGTTTTTTCCAAACTTTGGAGGGGAATAACTCAAAATTTCACCTACAAACTGAAAAAAACTTCCAACATGAAAGTTGTAGATTTTGATCCAATAAACAACTTTGACACATATAAATTTTTTCCATAAGATCAACCATTTAAGAGATATGGAGCTTCAAAGTTGGCATCTTTGGAAAATTTCACTTGAAACTTCATTTTTCTCAAAGTTCATGGATCTTTTTCACCCATTTTCTTAAAGGTCTTGAAGAAACTTCCAACTAGGGTTTTGAAGTACATAACACGAGCTTTCCAAAATGTCCAAGAGCATGAAAAAATATGGAGTGTAGCCATGGTTTTGAATTTTGCAATTAGAAGCCATTATGCATAAAATTATAAGCCATTTTCACTAAGTTCAAATACTATATGGCCTATAATTCAAATGATGACACACCAAAGCAATGATTGAATGATATTTTTCTGATTTGAGATCAGAATGGAAAGAGATAAGAAGCTTAGAGAAATAACCATGGTTAAGTCACTTTAACCATTTTGCATTAAATGGTAAGATTCCTTTCTATCTCCAAATGCCAAATCACCAAACTTTGAAGCAAGTTGCAAAGCTCTGCATTCAGAACTCTTGGCCTATAAATAGAGGTCCAAACTTCATTGCAAATCACACCAAAACCTCACAATTATAGGTTTTCTCTCTTCTTTCTTGAATTACAAGTCATGTGTTTCAAAGTGAGGTAGAAAACTCAACCTCCAAACCTTGCAAGTTCTGAACAAAGTGATGCTTCCCACAACTTCTAAATGTCATATATGATGTGTCTGAATCACTCATACACCCCAAAACACCTGAAAACTCAAAATCATCATCTCACCTCCAAATATGCATAACCTTAGCCTCATCATGCCAAAATCAATTCCAGGCCAATTCTGCTCAAGCTAATCATCCAAACACATTCCCTATACCATATGTGAACTATCCAAACACTCACACATGACCTGAAACATCTCCATCATCAAATTCGATTCACTCTTGAAGCTTCTGCAGATCGGGTACCATGGCCATGCTCAGATGAATTTTGGAAGTTCCAAGCATCCAGACACCTTCAATAATCATCATTGAAGCTATCCAGATCGATACAAAGCATCTGTAACACCTATATTGAAGAATCAAATCTCCAGTTTTGTCGTTTTTGAGGTAAGAACACTTGAACTTCAAACTCTATGAATCATGCATCATAAATGAAATATTGCTTTGCCATCTTGTTTCTGCACTATCACTGATCATTAGCCCTCAATCAATTTCATAATTCATCAATCATACACGATTTCATGTTCAAATTCAGAATTAGGGTTCTTCAGGTTCATCCCAAAATTGATCACCTTAGAGTAAAAATAAATGAATTGTGAGGGTACCATCATGTTCTTCGTGAAAAACCGAGTGAGATAGACCCATCACTTGATCAAAACAACACAGTTTTAGAGATTTTCAAATTTCAGTTGGGATTGTGTTCTTGGCGCGTTTTTTGGTTCAGAAGTTTCAAATATCAATTTCAAAATATAATTAAATGGAAGCGTATGTATTACAAGCCACAAGCGTGGCTCAGTTGGCAAGTGTTTTGGTTGGTGAGAGAGAGGGCGTGAGTTCAAACCCTGGCAGGACCAAACCATTTTTTTTTGACACTATTTTTCTTCATTTTTTTTACAAACTTCACTCAATTATTTAACCAATCAAATTAACTCATTTTTTATTCATTTTTTACACACTTCTTATTTTATATATGTATTTTATGAATACCAAAAAAAATCATCAAAAAATATTTAGTTGATACATTTTTAAATAAGTTTAAAATGATACATTTTTTAGTATTTTTAAATACTTTAAATATTGTTTTTTATCTAATTTTCAAACTTAATCACTTGTAAATATTTTTTATGATCAAACCCTAATCACTTAGGTCTTAATTGAGTATTAAAACTTGTTTTAACTTAATTAAGTTGACTTTTGTCAAATTCAAATCGTTTTAAGACGAGCGATCGCAATTCTTTTTCAAAACGATGAACCATTTCTTTTTGATTTTCAAAAGAAACCATTGATTAAATCTTTTTGATTGATCAATTAATTTTCAAAACGAAGTGGGGCCTCTCGAATATTAGAGAGTGTAAGTCCCATTTCTTTTCTTTTTGTACAGTTTTTTTTAAACAATAAAACTTCTTCAAAATAAAATCTTTTCAAACCTTTTCAAACAAAATAAAATCTTTTCAAACCTTTTCAAACAATTTTCAAAATCATTTTCAAATCACTTTTCAATATACCACGGGCCTCCATGTAGGTATAAGTCCCAAGCCCCTTTTGTACATACCCATTCCAGTACATGAAATTAGGTATTTCATTGTACGCCTTTTGTACATATCTCAATCAATGCGTTTTTTAACTTTGAATACCAAACCAAAAATGAAGGTTTCTTTAAATCTTCCCAAATATATCATGGGCCTCCATGTAGGTATAAGTCCCAAGCCCCTTGTAAATACCTGTTTACATTGCTTTGAATAAACTCAAGTGGACTTCTCCCCGAGTGTGAGTCCCGAGCCCTGTGTATACAAATGGATCATGCTTACAGGTATATTTCCTTCATAAACTCCATTATATACACACACTTTGTCATATATGTATAACTGTTCATATTTGTTCATATACTTGTTCATATTTGCTTGTACTTGTTCATACTTGTGATTGTGTTATATGTGTGCTGGTTCAACTTAGTACAACACTAGGTTCCCCATAGCCTCCTATTGGGCTTCGTGCAAAGAATCTCCCCTAGTTTAGGTTAGGACATAGAGTATGGTTTCCCGGTGAAATCGCTCTAAGAGCTCAAACCAACTATACCATGCCTCCCCTTGGGCTTTGTACAAACGAGTGACCCTCCCATAGCCTCCTCTTGGGCTTACAATGCAAGGACCCTGGATTGTCCCTCCCATAGCCTCCTCTTGGGCTTACAATGCAAGGACCCTCGGATAGCCTCCTCTTGGGCTTCGTACAAGGACCCACGGGCTTCTTATAAGCATCCCCATAATCCAAAACAAATACCCTAGGAGATTAGACATTTATCATCTCTATGATAGGAGTATCTCATCTATATCATCACAAACAATTAAACAATCAATCAATCAATCAATCAAACTTTTTTGCCACAAGGCTGGCTAATCAATCAAACTGTTTTACCACCGTACTGGATGATTAATCAAAGTTTTTGTCACAAGGCTGACTTCATTGAAACTTTTGCCACAAGGCTGGCTGATTAATCAAAGTTTTTGTCACAAGGCTGACTTCATTGAAACTTTTTGCCACAAGGCTGGTTAAACAAAAAACATCTTTATCATTCTAAGCACCCTAAGTGGCATGGCCCCGGGCTTATAATGAAAAGATTTTCAAACAAAAATCAAACAGATGTATGTGATGATATAGATTAGATACATCGAACATTTAGATGACATTTGTCTCTTTTCCTTTGCTTCCACTAGCATAAGTGGGAACTACGATTGCTCTGACTTTCTCAACATCCCTTTGAGAATACGTAGGCACAAGGTCGATCCTTGGCGAGCAAAACAAAACAAAAAAAACCATTCAAACCTTAGCACCCGTAGACCCCGAGCTACAGATGCTCTGATTCCCTCTAGGGGATATGTATGCAGAGGATCGCGATGATCTTTGCGAGCATAATCAAACAAACACCTTAGGTCCCACCTATTTCACAAGAACCTCCACCACAACAAGAATGGAATAAAACAAAACAAAGAAACCTATAGAGTACTATAGATACGTTGGGTGCTAATACCTTCCCTTCGTATAACCAACCCTCTTACCCAAGATCTCTCCCCACTTTTAAGGTTATTGCAACTTTTTTCCTTTTCCTCTTTTGGAAACAATAAAAAGTTTGGTCCGTACAAAAGAAAAATCATTTTTTTTGAGCACTCGAGCCCAAAGAAGGCATCAGGTGTCTCATCCCGAAAAAAGACAACGATTTTTCCCCGCGACAGAAAAATGGCGACTTCACTGGGGACCATCTTTTTATTGTTTCCAAAGAAAGGGTTATTTCTATTTGTTATGTTTTTATTTTTTTTCTTGTTACATGTGTGGTTCCTTGGTTCTGTTACTGGTGTGATTCTGTTACAAGTGATACATTATGGACAAATCCTAACCCGGATTAAGTACACATAAGAATTAGGTGGAGGGTATAGTCATGTATGGCATACAAGGAGTTAGTCCTTAAAAAGTCAGCATGAGAATCCTTCCGCTCAGTGGAGGTTCCTTGTTTGTAGTATATGTTTAGCAAGTTCAGTTGCGAAGACATTATTGCTTTTATTGAACTGTAGAAGCTGAGTTGGCTGTAGAACCCCAACCCATCCTGGCCTTATTAGGACGTGGTGCAGAAACGATCCAGGTGAAGACTTGGATAGTTGTCATGCGGAGAACCACACTCAGACGAGTTTTTCTTGAGAATATTTCTAGCTCACAAGTTCAGTTGTGCAAGCCGGTAATATCCGAAAGAAAAATGTAGACTCTGACGTATCAGTAGAACATGTTGTACAGGTGATTAACTAGAACTATCCCATATTTGGTTCTCTGACCTCATGCTCGTGACGCTGGACCGTTGAACTTGTGTGTACCGTGTTTGTGTTACCATGTTTGTAGAGTTATGTTTGAATTACCATGTTTGCGTTACCATGTTTGAACTACCATGTTTGCTTTACCATGTTTGAATATGTGGCATCCATGCATCCATGCATTCATACATTCAAAAAAAATCCATCTTTTCCCATAAAGAGCATGATTTTTCCAAAAAAAATTTTAGAGAATTTTCTTTGCAAACATTATAGGATTAAGTTATGGAGTGGGTAAAAAGGCATACCAAAAAGTACGATTTCAAAATGCCTAATGTGGAAAGGCTGAAAGAGTTAGCATCTTCTGTACAAGATCCTTCTGATTTTAGGAAAAGCCATGGAAAGCTTTTGCCTATCTTGAACACTCATGTTGATGAAGGACTTCTCAAAACTCTGGTTCAGTTTTATGATCCCGTCTACCGGTGTTTTACCTTTCCAGACTATCAGTTGGTACCAACCTTGGAAGAATATGCCGATCTTTTGGGTATTCCTGTATCTGACAAAATACCTTTCAATGGTTTGGAAGCCATTCCTAAGTCACCAGTCATTGCAGCAAGTATCCACTTGAAGAAATCTGAAATAGAAAGTAATTGGACTACCAAAGGAAACTTTCCGGGTTTAACTTCGCAGTTTCTAATAAAGAAAGCCTTTGATTTCATTGACACTGGTAGCATGATAGCTTTTGAAGCTGTACTAGCCTTGCTCATCTATGGGTTGGTTCTGTTTCCCAACGTCAACGACTTTGTTGATATCAACGCCATAAAGATCTTTCTGATTGGAAATCCCGTTCCAACTTTGCTTGGTGACATGTATTTCTCTGTTCATCATAGGAATCGCCAAGGCGGTGGAATCATTGTATGTTGTGCACCTCTTTTGTACAAATGGATTGTTTCACACTTACCTAAGTCTCCTATTTTCACGGAAAACCGAGAAGGCTTACGTTGGCCTCGAAGACTTATGTCACTTACTAATAATGATATTCATTGGTATACCTTGGCTCGCTGTGGTACAGAAACCATTGATAGTTGTGGAGAGTTCGCCAATGTACCCCTCATTGGTACACAAGGAGGAATTAACTACAATCCGGTCCTAGCCCGACGACAACTCGGGTATGCAAATTCAATTAAACCAATGGGTCTCGCAGTGGAATGCTACTTTTACCGAGAAGGGGAGGATCCTCAAAGGTTGAAGACAAGAATGGTAAGAGCTTGGTACGATGTCCGAAGAAAAGAAAAAGGTGGGGAAAGAAACTGCATTGCTACAAACGCCTATACCTGTTGGGTGAAGAAAAGAGCAAAGGAGTTTCAAATGCCTTATGATTATGAAAAACCCATGTTCCCTGTGGTATCTCAACTACACAACATTCCCATTAACACTACGGAAGAATACCAAGAGATTTTAGCCAAGATGAGGTCAGAAAAAGACGCTTGGGAAGAAAAGTTTCGTAAAACTGAGGAGGAAAATAGAAAGTTGAAGAAAAGAGTGAAAGATCACGAAGAAACTCTTTATTATCAAGATGGTTGGCTCATGAGTAAAGATGAGAAGATCCGTCAGAAAGATGCTGCAATCAGAAGATACATCAAAGAAAGCAAGAGAAATCTTGAAGGTTCAACAAGCAACGCTCCGATGCCTGGCGACTGGAAGAATGTGGTTGACAAGCTGAGGGCTGAAAAGGCCGAGTTGAAAGCTTACTATGGGAAAGAAATCATGAAGCTCAAGCTGCACAACGCATTTGGTTCTTCGTCTGATGAAGATGTTTAGGATTTGTTTAGATTTTCATTTATCATTTGCTTTTGTAAGGAGCTACGCTCCAATGTTGTAACATTTTCCCATTATTTCAATAAAAGAATAGTTTGTGTTCAAATGTTTGCAAGGAAATAATCTTTAGAATGTTTGGAAAAATCATAAATTTCTTTTTGCATACATCATTCTGCATATCGAGTCTGTTGTATAGAGTCTCATCTTTTGGATCTTTCTCCAATAGATCGTCAAGCTGTCGCGTCTCAACGTTTCTCGACCACGCTCGCAATCAGATCACAGATACAATACTCGTTCAAGCAGAAGAAGAGTAATGGAACACTCTGAACAAGAGAATATTGAGCTCCGAGGTACAGTGACCACCCTTCAGGAAAAGTTGGAAAGTCTCACTACTCTGGTTGACTCTTTAATGGCCGCACGGAATCAGCCGCCACCACCCAACAGTCAAGCAACGGTAACATCTGAAGTCACTACTCCGGTTTCTACAGTTGCATTCGGTATTCCATCTTTCTCTATGCCAGAAGGTTGGGGCCCGCCTTTCAGCTTTGGTACAGGTTTCCGCCATAATTTCTCTGGGGTTCAAACAGCTACAACTGAAGCGCCTGCTGCGCAAGGTTCGGCGTTTATTCCGCATTCAGGGGTAACTTTTTCCCAAATCACTATGACACTTTCTCAACCCACTATGACAGTTCCGACCCCTACGGTTCACACTGTTCCTTATGATGGCAATGAGATTTATCATGATCAAGGTGATAGCACAAATCAGCGTAACCTTGTGGAAGATCTCCAAGAACAGTCCAACAAGATTCAACTGGAAGTCAAAGCTATTCGTGGCAAAGATTTGTTTGGAAAGAATGCCCAGGAGCTATGTTTGGTTCCCAGTGTACAAATACCTGCTAAATTCAAGGTCCCTGACTTTGAGAAGTACAAAGGAAGTTCTTGTCCACAAAGCCATCTTGTGATGTATGCCAGAAAGATGTCTACTTATGCAGATAATCATCAGTTGCTTATCCATTACTTTCAAGACAGTTTGACTGGTGCCGCACTGAAGTGGTACACAGGCTTGGATAGCACTAATATTCGAACATTCAATGACCTAGGTGAGGCCTTTGTCCGACAATACAAGTATAACTCGGATATGGCTCCAGACAGAGATCAGCTTCGATCCATGGCTCAGAAAGACCATGAAGCTTTCAAAGAGTATGCCCAACGATGGAGAGAAACTGCTGCTCAGATTAATCCACCATTAAAAGAGAAAGAGATGACAAAGATCTTCTTGAATACTCTCAGTCCGTTTTATTATGAACGCATGATTGCTAGTGCCCCAAGTGATTTCACCGAAATGGTAAACATGGGGATGCGTCTAGAAGAAGGAGTCCGAACCGGACGTCTGACTAAAGAAGGTGGATCTTCGAGTGGAACCAAAAAGTTCGGAAGTGGTTTCCCAAAGAAGAAGGAACAAAGTGTTGACATGGTATCCCAAGGGAGGCCAAGAGGAAACGTCAATCGTCGACAACAGATTGCTGCTATTGCGCCAGTCGTTAATACAGCACCAAATCCGGGATTTACCCCGCAGTTTCAACAACAACAGCCTCGACAACAGGCTCAGCAGTTCAACAATAATCAGAATCGTGTGCAAAGAGCTCCACAGTTCGATCCGATTCCAATGACCTACACAGAATTGTACCATGCGCTGGTTGAAAAAGGTCTCGTTCAAACTAGAGCACCACCACCAGTACCTGAGAAACTCCCATGGTGGTACAAAGCAGAGGTCTCATGCCCTTATCATCAAGGAGCACCTGGCCATGATCTTGAGCATTGCATAGCTTTGAAATATGAAGTTCAGAGATTGGTTAGATCTAATCTTCTCTCTTTCAGAAATTTGAACCCTAATGTGCAAGCAAATCCGCTGCCCAATCATGGAGGGCATGTTGTAAACATGGTATATGGATGTCCTGGCCAATACCGAGTCTATAATATCAACTTCTCAAGAGCAGATTTGGTACAAATGCACGCTACTCTTTGTCGGGGGCAGAATTTTCGCCAGCATCAATACGGTTCCTGTAGAATATGTTGTGTGGATCCTCACGGATGTTCAATTGTGAGAAGAGATCTCCAAGTGCTGTTAGATAATGGTACTCTTCAGATCTACAGAAATAGGGATGAAAATGAAGTTAACATGATAGGATGTTATCCGCATGAGCTTTTAGTCTCAGATATCAACTCGGAAATGCCTACAGTTAACGTCATCGTTCCTCATTTCAACATGCCTGAGCGCATGGAAGTTACTTACAACAAGCCGAAGGTTCCTGTTGCTCCTTTGATCATTTGTCTACCTGGACCTGTTCCTTATGACTCTGACAAGGCAGTTCCCTATAACTACAATGCAACAATGATAAAGGATGGACAAGAAGTTCCTTTACCAACTCTTTCATCTGTCGTAAACATCGCTGATGTGAGTCGAGTAACAAGAAGTGGACGTGTGTATACTCCACTACCTCCAAAACAGCCTGTTGCTCCTGTAACTGGGCAAAATCCTGTTAATATACCAGTGGGGAATCCTGTGGAAACTCCTGTCAGTAATACAAACACTGATGTTGGTCAGTCCAGTGGAACCAATGTCAATCCAGATTTTGACGAAATTTTGAAGCTTATCAAAAGAAGTGAATACAAGATTGTGGATCAGCTTATGCAGACTCCTTCAAAAATCTCAATACTTTCATTGCTGTTAAACTCAGAAGCCCACAGGGAAGCCCTGATGAGAGTTTTGGATCAAGCTTTTGTAGATCATGATGTGACTGTTGACCATTTTGATGGGATAATAGCCAACATAACTGCTTGCAACAATTTAAGCTTCTGTGATGAAGAACTCCCCGAGGAGGGCAGAAATCACAATCTTGCTTTGCACATTTCTATGAACTGTCAGTCAGACTCTTTGTCCAATGTGTTGGTAGACACCGGATCTTCCTTGAATGTGATGCCAAAGACGACTCTTGCTCGCTTGTCTTACCAAGGAATGCCTATGAAGTTCAGTGGTGTAGTTGTCAAAGCATTTGATGGATCGCGAAAGTCTGTTATCGGCGAAGTCAACCTTCCCATGACAATTGGTCCACATACATTTCAAATCACCTTCCAGGTCATGGACATTCAAGCTGTTTATAGCTGTCTGTTAGGACGACCATGGATCCATGAAGCAGGGGCAGTAACTTCTACGCTCCATCAAAAGTTAAAATTTGTAACAAATGGAAAGTTGGTAACAATAAGTGGAGAACAAGCCTTGATGGTGAGCCATTTGTCCAATTTCTCTTTCATAAGTGCCGATAATGAGGAAGGAACGCAGTTCCAAGGTCTCTCTTTAGAAGACGGATCTTCCAAGAAGAAAGCATCGATCTCTTCATACAAAGAGGCAGTGAAAGTAGTGAAAGATGGAACTACCACTGGCTGGGGGCAAGTTGTGATCCCTACCAAGAATGAAACTAGAGCAGGTCTCGGATGTTCACCAACATTCTCAAACTGCACCAAGAAGGATGAAACCCTTCGTCCGATCAAAGAAACATTCATTAGTGGAGGATTCCTTAACCCAATTCCTCAAGAGGTTAATGTCCTTATCGAAGAATGCATTGAAGAAGGTCTACCTGATCCTGAAGAAGAATGGAAATGTTATCTCAATGACTCGGGATACATATCTCAGGAAGAACCATATCCTCCTTCAGAGAAAACAAGTGCTAAAGAAATTCCGCCTATTCCTGCAGAGGTTTGGGACACCTTGGGACAACCAAGTGGAAAATTTGATTACATGGTGAAATACACTGCACCTGAAAGTTACAAGATTGCGATTGAGGATATCCAACCAACTGGATGGGGAGATTCCTTTGAATATAATAGTCAACCAGAAGAGGCTTATCAGCCCTGTCAATTTTCTCAGCAGCCTGAAATTACTGACTTCAATGCATCTGCCAAGGTTTATAATCCTGAAGGTGGTTATTATCACATAAATGCCATTTTTGAAGATGAAAGGGAAGATGGTCCCGCAACTGACTCTAAAAGTGTCGCTGACAATGAGTCTCTTCATCCTGAAGACTGGGAAGAACACCCTGAAAATTCTGAAGATTGTGACTCATCTTATGCTCTTCAAGAAGTAGAAGAAGACCGTTTCAACTCTACAAAGAACAAGAGTGACAAACCAGGACCTTCAAATCCTGCTCGACCCGCGGTCAATGTCAATACTGAAGATAATTCTGAGGAGAATTTTCCTGAATACATAATACACAGAGGAGTTCTTTGCTACTGGAAAGCTGTCGACGTTCCGAATGTTGTTCGCCGCTCAAAGTAATCACCTCGCTGTTATTTTGACCTCCTGCCTTGCCCAAAGCAGAGAGATGTTTTATAGGGCTTTGCTTTTAAATGTTCCGCCCAAATAACTTTGTGTATAGGGCTTTGTTTTAAAAGTTTCCCTCTTTGTCCTGCCCAAGACAAATGAGTTTGTGTTTAGGGCTTTGTTTCAAAAATGAATCATAAATAAAGTGTCATTTTGAATTCCCTACATTATGTGTTTTATTTTTGCTTTTTTCTGGAAATGGTAATCCTAAAAAACCAATAAAAAAAAAAACTTTTTCAAAAAAAATCTGCATACACTCCTGCATTCATAAATTTTCTGAAATAAATATAAATCATATGTGCAGATTTACTATTGATAAACCCATTGAATGCAATAACCCTATGCCCTCTCCCAACTTTGAGTTCCCTGTGTTCGAAGCCGAAGAAGAGGAGGAAGAGGAGATCCCGGACGAGATCTCTCGATTACTTAAGCACGAGGAAAGAGCTATTCTGCCTCACAAAGAGCCTTTAGAAAAGATCAATTTGGGTTCTGAAGAAGACAAAAAAGAAGTGACCATTGGATCGCTGCTTGATGCTGATATCAAGAGTAAGTTGACAGACCTTCTCAAAGAATATGTTGACGTGTTTGCCTGGTCCTACCAAGACATGCCTGGGTTGGATACCAATATTGTTCAGCATTACTTGCCATTGAAGCCAGAATGTCCGCCAGTTAAGCAGAAATTGCGAAGGACTCACCCTGATATGGCTAACAAGATCAAAGAAGAGGTTCAAAAGCAACTCGACGCAGGTTTTCTAGTCACCTCGGAGTATCCTCAATGGTTGGCCAACATAGTGCCAGTTCCGAAGAAAGATGGCAAAGTCAGAATGTGTGTTGACTACCGTGACTTGAACAAAGCCAGTCCAAAAGATGACTTTCCATTACCACATATCGACATGCTGGTTGATAACACCGCTAAGTTCAACGTCTTTTCCTTCATGGACGGGTTCTCCGGTTATAATCAGATCAAGATGGCTCCTGAAGACATGGAGAAGACATCTTTCATCACCCCATGGGGTACCTTTTGCTACAAAGTGATGCCGTTTGGATTAAAAAATGCAGGCGCAACTTACCAAAGGGCGATGACTACTCTCTTTCATGACATGATGCATAAAGAAATTGAAGTTTATGTGGACGACATGATAGCCAAGTCCAGTACAGAAGAAGAACATATTGAATACCTTTTGAAGTTGTTTCAAAGATTAAGGAAATACCAGCTTCGCTTGAATCCTAACAAATGTACTTTTGGGGTTAGATCTGGAAAACTCTTGGGTTTCATTGTCAGCCAAAGAGGTATTGAAGTGGATCCCGACAAAGTCAGAGCTATTCAAGAGATGCCTGCACCAAAGACTGAAAAGCAAGTAAGAGGATTTCTCGGACGATTGAACTATATCTCCAGATTCATCTCTCAGATGACTGCTACTTGTGGGCCAATTTTCAAGCTTCTCCGCAAGGATCAAGGGGTTGTATGGACTGAAGATTGCCAGAAAGCGTTTGACAGTATCAAGAAATACCTGTTAGAACCACCGATATTGATTCCTCCAGTTGAAGGAAGACCATTAATCATGTACCTTACCGTGTTAGAAGAATCCATGGGTTGTATGCTTGGACAACAAGATGAAACCGGTAAGAAAGAACATGCCATCTATTACTTGAGTAAGAAATTCACAGACTGTGAGTCTCGTTACTCCATGCTCGAAAAAACATGTCGTGCTTTGGCTTGGGCTTCAAAACGTCTCCGCCAGTACATGATCAACAATACTACTTGGTTAATCTCCAAAATGGATCCGATCAAGTACGTCTTTGAAAAGCCTGCCTTAACAGGAAGGATTGCCCGATGGCAAATGTTGTTATCCGAATATGACATTGAATACCGTGCTCAAAAAGCGGTCAAAGGAAGCATTCTCGCCGATCACTTGGCGCATCAACCAATTAATGAATATCAATCTCTCAAGTTTGACTTTCCTGATGAAGATGTCTTGTACTTGAAGATGAAAGATTGTGACGAACCGTTACCTGAAGAAGGTCCTGATCCTGGATCAAGATGAGGCCTAATTTTCGATGGAGCAGTAAACGCTTTTGGCAATGGAATTGGGGCAATCATCATCACTCCCAAGGGTACTCATATCCCGTTCTCTGCCAGACTGCTATTTGATTGCACCAACAACATCGCAGAATATGAAGCTTGTATCATGGGTCTCGAAGAAGCCATTGACTTAAGGATCAAGATCCTTGACATATATGGAGATTCAGCCCTTGTGATCAACCAAATCAAAGACAAGTGGGAAACTTACCACCCTGGCTTGATTCCTTACAGAGATTATGCAAGACGTCTGTTGACTTTCTTCAACAAGGTTGAATTGCATCATATACCTCGAGATCAGAATCGAATGGCAGACGCCTTGGCTACTCTATCTTCCATGTTCAAAGTCAATCACTGGAATGATATGCCTACAGTCAGAATTACACGCCTTGAAAGGCCCGCCTATGTGTTTGCAACTGAAGCAGTCATCGATGATAAACCATGGTTTCACGACATCAAACGCTTCCTTCAAACTCAAGAGTACCCGCTTGGGGCATCAAACAAAGATAAGAAAACTCTAAGGAGACTCTCTGGCAGTTTCTTCCTGAACGGAGATGTGCTATACAAAAGAAACTTCGACATGGTTTTGCTCAGATGCGTGGACAGACACGAAGCAGACATGTTAATGCATGAAGTGCATGAAGGGTCTTTTGGAACTCATTCAAACGGGCATGCAATGTCCAAAAAGATCTTAAGAGCGGGTTACTATTGGTTGACAATGGAATCTGATTGTTATAAACACGTGAAGAGATGTCACAAGTGCCAGATCTACGCAGATAAGATCCATGTGCCACCGACTCTACTCAACGTTCTCTCATCTCCATGGCCTTTCTCCATGTGGGGTATCGACATGATTGGAATGATCGAGCCGAAAGCTTCAAACGGTCATCGTTTCATCTTGGTAGCTATTGATTACTTCACCAAATGGGTCGAAGCAGCATCTTATGCCAATGTTACAAGACAAGTGGTTGTGAGATTTATCAAGAACAACATCATTTGCCGATATGGTATTCCCAGCAAGATCATTACTGACAATGGTTCAAACTTGAATAACAAGATGATGAAAGAATTATGTGAGGAATTCAAGATTGAGCATCATAACTCTTCTCCTTACAGACCAAAAATGAACGGCGCCGTTGAAGCTGCCAACAAGAACATTAAGAAGATTGTCCAGAAAATGGTCGTCACTTACAAAGACTGGCACGAAATGCTGCCATTTGCTTTACATGGGTACCGTACTTCAGTGCGTACTTCAACAGGGGCAACTCCCTTTTCTCTAGTATACGGCATGGAAGCTGTGCTCCCCGTAGAAGTTGAAATTCCATCAATGAGAGTCCTCATGGAGACCAAGTTATCAGAGGCTGAATGGTGTCAAAGCAGATACGATCAGTTGAACTTAATCGAAGAAAAACGTATGACTGCTCTATGCCATGGACAGTTATACCAAGCAAGGATGAAACAAGCCTTCAACAAAAAGGTTCGACCTCGTGAATTTCAAGAAGGCGACCTCGTGCTTAAAAAGATCTTGTCTTTTCAACCAGATTCTAGGGGCAAATGGTCTCCTAATTACGAAGGCCCGTATGTTGTCAAAAGAACATTTTCTGGCGGCGCCATGATTATTACAACCATGGATGGTGATGAACTCCCACATCCTGTGAATGCTGATACAGTCAAGAAATACTTTGTCTAAAAAAGAACAAAAGAACAACTCGGTAAGTCGAAAACCCGCAAAGGGCGACTTAGGCAAAAATGAGCGTCTCGGTGGACTGAAAACCCGAAAGGGCGGTCCAGGCAAAAATTAGAGACAATAAACAGAAAAAATTCATCCTGGTAGATTGAAAACCTGAAAGGGCAATCTAGGCAAAAATTAGGGATTAATGACAAAGTAACTGCATCAGTCCATACTTCGTCACCTGAAAAGTCTGTACGTCATCAAAGGATCTTCAATCAAATCATTGCCAATCTGAAGCAACAAGCACAGTTGGAACTCAAAGTTGTTGGGGGGAATAGTGGTTATTGCTTTCAATGTAGCCTTTTCCGCATAATTACCATTTCCAACTTTTGTAAATACTCCGTGGAATCATGCCTTTAGCTGATTACCATCCTATTAAATAAATTTGAGCCTTGTGCCCATTTGTTTGCAATCTTTAATTTCTTTCAGCTTGCAAAATGACGCTTTAATTGTGTTATTCACTTTTAAAAAAAAAAGGGGTTTTAAATGAATTTACTTTTCTTTTTCAAAATAAAAGCGAAATTTTCCTTTGAGTTGTGAACAACAGAAGGAACATCAACAACTATCTCCATAGGATGAACCAAAGATTATCCTTCAGAATTGTTTGTTTTCCTAAAAAGAAGATGATGAGACAACGGTATTCTTGTCCCAGAAAAGAATTCCTGAAGCAATTATCCCTCGAGGTAAAGAAGCTCTTCTATCCCCAGTGAAGAAGCTCTCCTATCCTCAGTGACGAAGATTTTCCATCTCCAGTGAAGAAGTTCTTCCATCTCAATAAGAAAAGATGCTTATCTTCCCCAGAGAAGTTTAAAGCACACAGCATCATTCATCACCTGTGTTATCTACACCGTGTTGAAGAACATTTACCAAGTATCTGGTTGTATTGCGGCGTTGGTCCGTCTCCAGTATATACTCCATTGTCTGTCAGTTTCGTCAACATACATGCGACATTCATGACATTCATCATTCATACATATTTGCATCATTTATGCATTCTTGCATTTTTCAATACTTACTTGTTTAGGATATATTTATCCTCAAAAAGAAATAAAGAAAAAAAAGAGAAAAAGCAAAAAGAAAAAAGAGAGAAAAAAAAGAGAAAGGAAAAAATAAGTATGGGCGCGTCATCCCTCCAAGTAGGTTGTCACACATAAGCAGAAAGAACATCTTCTTTCTCCAGTTCCCCACTGAGATCATTCCTCGTGGAAGAAGGTTGCTTTAGTTTCTCCTCTCAAAACGAAGGAGAAAATCCCATTTGAGTTCATTCCTCATGGGTACAAAGTCTTGTTTGACTGTTTCTTTCCAATTCATTCTTGGTTAGAACCTTGCCTTTACCAAAAATTCAAATTCCGATTCTCAAACAGAGTCGTGAAAAATTGAACCATAAACAATCGCCTCGTCATCTGAGCAGTTTATGTTTCTTTCAAAAATTTCCTCTCAAGGAAATCAATCATGAAGATCATTTGACAAATCAGGGCTTTATTACTGTTCACAAGGCTGAATAACCAGTAATTTCCCTAGCAAAGTCTCCAGAATCATTTTATCACTCGGCTGATAATTGATCATGTCTTCAAAACCGCTATCACGAGGCTGGTAGTCGGTAACCTTTTGTTCTGGTTATATTATTAAACATGTCTATCACAAGGCTGATAGTCGGTAATATTAACCGAACCTTTGAAACTCTTTTTACCTTGTCAAGTCTATCACAATGCTGGTAGTCGGTAATACAGTTTCATACCTTTCACCTTCGCATTATTAAACAAGTCTATCCCCATGCTGATAGTCGATAATGTCGATAGGTAAGCTTTTCTTACAAAGCTATCATTCCCCGGTGAAGCATACACTTGCTTTCCCGAAAAGACAAAACGGATTCTCTTCCTAAAACGGATTGAGACATCCTTCCCGATCTCTTTTCCCCAGTGGAGTCAGTTTGATATCCCTCGGTAAAGATATCCTTGCATCATTCGCAATTTTGGTATCTTAGGTCCAAAATTTGCGTCTTCTGATATTTAAGTCTCTTCCACCCTGTCATACCCCAAAATTTGCCCATACATTTTCTCCTATTCAAATTCAAATCAAAACACAAAGCATGCAGTCTCTCTCCTAAACAACTGCCTCTGAATTAGGGTTTCTAATTTAATCAAGGAATCTGAACTTCTAACACCTCAAGCGGACTTCATGGCCTCTCATATGAGTCAAAGTTTCCTCATGCCAAGCTTCAAGCCTTGATTCAAAAGACTGCTCACTCAATGGCCCAAACGATCAATGATCGACTGGTTGACCTAAAAGTCAAACTATGGTCAAACCACAGTCAAAACTTCTGATTTTTGGTCAACATCCTCATTATGAAGTGTAATTCATCATTTGATCAAGGATTGATCATGATTCATCAAGGAAAGTTCAGAAATCAACAAAACCTAAAGTTTCTAAATTAGGGTTTTTGACATAAAAGTCAACTGAACTTTGACCAGCCATAACTTTCACCTGGAACATCAAAAATTTTCCATCCAAAGCTCATTTTGGAGGAAATTGAATTCTCTACAACTTTTTCTCTCACATGCCAAGTCTAAAAATGCTTCATTTGAGAGATATGAGCTAATACATTACAGGTCCTCCTAAAAGATCGCAAAAAGTCATTTTTTCTCAAAACTCATAACTTGAACATGGTAGACTTAATTGAGATGAAACAAAAAGGAGCTTTTAGAGGACTCTTTAATCTTTCTAAAAAGTTGTAGAACACCTCCATATGATTAAAAATGAGGGAGATATGCTTGGTACAAGTTGGTCGACTTTCAAGAGAAGTGTGAAAACCTAAATTGGCAAAATTCCAACTTTGGAGTATTGGGCCTTAACAATTGAAGTATCCACGTGGTATTAAGCTTAAGAGAGGCCCATGAGTCAATATTGATCTATTTTATGGTTTTATTTCAATTATCTTTGATTTTATCCAATTAAAATCAATTTAATCCAAATAAAAACATAATTTAGTAAAAGAATATTATATGATTCATTCTCCAATTATTGAATCAGATCAGATCACGATCCAAAGGCCAAGAGCAAGTGAAAAAGAGCTGAAAATATATTTGAGTCAAGAATAGAAAGTATTGGTGCAAATTGGCAAATCAAATTTTTCTCATAATGAATATGGATCTTTTCCAAAAAATGTTTGACCTAATTCTTTTGCAATATATACGCAACGTATTCAGACCCTAGAGGGAGGATTTGGGGACGGAACCCTAGCCTCAAAAACGAGTTCTCAAATTTCCAAAATCTCAAGTAAAGAGTGAATTTTCGTTTTCCTCTTGGCAACCCTCATCAAGCCAGGCTAATGATCCTAACGTCCTTCTGAGGTATCAAAGGTTAGGTTTTAATCAAAGGACATGCTTTGACACATTCGGAATGTATACACCATGAACATATTCATCATCCATGGTGAAATTTTCGTTCCTTTGTTATTGTTAAATTTTAACGTGCACTAACCATTCTAATGTGTTCCTGAGGTTTAATAGAGCAGGTTTAACGCAACTCATGGGAGGTATAAGGCTTAAATCGTCATCGGCCATGGTTAGGGTTTAACCTTGTGGGCCCATCAAAAGCATAGTTGCAGCGCCTAAATGATAAAAATAACGTCATATTTGAACTCAGGATATTATTTTACATGGATCTGGGTTGGTTTTGTTTTCGTTCATCTTGTTTTTTCGCAGGTCTAAAATTCCAGATTTGGCTAGGAAACTATGTTGCAGAATCCGTAGCTAATCCATGGGGAAATCGTAGTTAAATCAAGGGGCTTGGCGTCAATGAAGAAGATGAACAGTAGCCACACGCGTGGCGCTGTTCCATTCGCCAGTCAACAAAAGTTCTTCCCCCCCGCGGGCGTGGCTTGATCCTATTCGCGAGTCAACCAAGTCTTTCCCTCTTGCCATCGCTGATTGGTTGCTCGCACACTCAAGGGACCCCACTCTGACTTGGTGTTGGAATTTACATTTAATAATAGTTTCTTTTTATTTATATTTTCCTGTGCATATGGTTGTTGACTTAAACGTGCAGTTTCTTTGGTCATTGGAGTATGCCAACCACGCATAGAACCTGGGTTCGATCCCCAGGCCACTCAGTTTTATTTTTCAGGAGATTTAACCATAAATCCAACGCAACGCATCCATACGAACGCATCATACACCCTCAACATCTCACCACTGGATGGACGCACGTTCATATCTAAAGGCCCAGGAAGCGCTTCCCTACCATAGACTCTCCAGGCTCACCACACTGGATCATACGCCCAGCTAAGTTTTATTCTTTATTTTTACTTTTCTTTCTATTCTTAAATTACATGAGTTATTTTATTAATTTTCCTTTCTTTCTTCAAATTTATTTTATCTTAGCCCTTTTTTTTTCCTCATATAATAATTTTATAACCAATAAATTTATTTATTATTTTTTTTATCAAATATTTGATTTATTTCATAACGTTAAAAACCATTGTTTCTAACAATAAAAGCTGCAATTTTTATATACTTTTAAATTTTGTTAACTTCTATCCATTTATAAACCTTATAATTATTAAGTCTTATTTTGGCTCATCGGACTTTCGTTCTCATTAACCTTTTAGGGTTTGCTCAACCCCATTTATTTGCAATACAGGGGATAATATATGGTTTGTACAATAGCTACTGAATGCTAAATGCACTAACGCTTCTCTTCTTCATGTCTAATTTTCAGGGTTAGTCAAAAATCCTCCGACCACGCGCCATGCCGATCAAAAAGCTAAGTTCCGACTCTTTTTCTTAAATTTAATTTTTATTGATTACATTTGCCTTATAGGTTCAACTAGGGTTTACTTCATCTGTTAAAGAATTCCGCCTACACTCACCCCTATTGTTTTTCTGTTTAATTCTCAGATGATCAAAGTCAATCGAAGATTCGAATCGAAGATTCGAGGAGGTTCGAGGCATTCAAGAATTTTTATGCTTATTATTGTGCCCTATTATTTTCTGCCTTTTAATTCCCCCGTCCCCGCAGGTGTTTATTGTAATAGCGTAGGATTTTTATTTTCCTGCCTTTAATTTCTGCAATTCTAAACTGCGTGGTTAGTAATCTTAGGGAGTACAAGCCTTTAACAGAATTAGAATAATTATAATTACAAGATAAATGCAATCGAATTGAATCACGTGATTGTTGCACCCACACACCTTTAGGGTAATTCCTCTCGTTGCCTGTTGCCTATTAACTGTTACCTGTTGCCTTCTCGATCAAATAGTCAAGTCCCTTCGAACGTAGGGGCTCCTTAGCCTGTTGCCTTCGATAAAATCATCATAGTCCCTCGATATAAAGATCATAGTCCCTTCGAGTTGCCTACGATAAATATGATCTCGTCACTCGATGTTGCCTCGATAAATGATGATCGTCCCTTCGAATGCTAAGGAGTCTTTACATGTTGCCTAAAAGACTATTATATCCTTCCCTTAGACTACCTGCCCTCTTTATGGTAGGGACAGTCTTGTGGTGAACGATTATTCTCGATGACCCGAACATCCAATTGAAAGACTTCCTGCCCTCTCATGGTGTGGATAGACCCTTTCGCTCGAAAGACTTAAAGAACAAGAAAGACAAACTTAGGGTAGGTAGTTCTTAATTGCTTGCTCAATTCAAACAAATTCAAAATACTTTTCACACCTCCTTTTCAAAACTATTCAAAACAAGGCTACGCTTATTTACAAGCTAAAGTCTTTAACGAAATCTTTTTACTATTCACACACGGCACTCTTTCAAACATTTTAAACAAACAAACAAGTGAGCTAAGCAATTAAGAGCCCATGGATATCCATGGATGCAAAGGGTGCCTTACACCTTCCCTTTGTATAACCTACCCCCGAACTCAAAATCTTTCAAAGGTCTTTCCTGTTCTTTTTGCCTTTCCTGATTGGATAAAATAAAAGTCGGTGGCGACTCTTGCTTACCGCAACATTTCGAATAAAAAAGTCAGTTCACCGTATTACACACCCTATCAAAATAAAGATTTTTAATCTTCATGTCTCAGGTTGAAGAAACTTAAATAGGGGCATCTGTCATACCCCAATTTTTGACCTAAGATACCACCTCATATCATTTACATATGCATCATTTGCATCTCTAACAAATTGCATAGCTTGTGTTTGTTACTTGTGCTCAGCAAGGTTTAATCAAGAGATCACTCATCAGTGCAAGAAACAGTCAATTAGGGTTTTGTTCTCCCTTCATCTCAAAAGAACTATCTTCATCAACAATCAATATTTGGTCCTCAGAGATTCATTTCAACAAGCTCAACAGCTTTGAATCGACTGAATTAGGGTTTTGACAGAAGACAGCACACTCCTGACTTTTGCTCAGAATTTGACCTAATGACTTGGGACATGATATCAAGATCTCAAGTGCATCATTTTGACCTAATCCATTGGCTCAAGACATCTCCTACACAAAGATTGATCAGACAAATCCTCAGATCAGGGTTTTGAACTATCAGGGACCAAAATCAGGGATCACATTTGGGAAACCCTAAAAATCCCCAGGAAGTCAATCAAAGGTTTCAATCATCCTCAAATAATCCCTATGACAATATCCAATGGAAATTACATCTCAATTCAAGATCCACAGTCATCAATTTCATCAGGTCGACAATTAGGGTTTTTGACCTAATTCATCTGAACAACTGACTTTTTAATCAGGACAAGAGGTCACAACTCAAACCATGGCTCAATATCCTCTAATGCTTCAATGTGATCCATTCATACCATTCATTTGATAAGGATAGCCTGTTTCATTTGAAATCTCCAGAAACGCGATTCGTCTGAAAAAGTCAACTGTACAAGATCACTATTGACTTTTGGGGAATTTTGGTCAACCATGACTTTTGAAGTTTTGAATCATCAATATATGATATATGAAGTCAATTGATCAAGAAAAATCAAGAAAATCAATCAAGAATCAAAAAGTCAAAGTTTGACTTTCATACTTAGAAAATTTTCTAAGTGTTTTTCAATGGTTTTTTCCAAACTTTGGAGGGGAATAACTCAAAATTTCACCTACAAACTGAAAAAAACTTCCAACATGAAAGTTGTAGATTTTGATCCAATAAACAACTTTGACACATATAAATTTTTTCCATAAGATCAACCATTTAAGAGATATGGAGCTTCAAAGTTGGCATCTTTGGAAAATTTCACTTGAAACTTCATTTTTCTCAAAGTTCATGGATCTTTTTCACCCATTTCCTTAAAGGTCTTGAAGAAACTTCCAACTAGGGTTTTGAAGTACATAACACGAGCTTTCCAAAATGTCCAAGAGCATGAAAAAATATGGAGTGTAGCCATGGTTTTGAATTTTGCAATTAGAAGCCATTATGCATAAAATTATAAGCCATTTTCACTAAGTTCAAATACTATATGGCCTATAATTCAAATGATGACACACCAAAGCAATGATTGAATGATATTTTTCTGATTTGAGATCAGAATGGAAAGAGATAAGAAGCTTAGAGAAATAACCATGGTTAAGTCACTTTAACCATTTTGCATTAAATGGTAAGATTCCTTTCTATCTCCAAATGCCAAATCACCAAACTTTGAAGCAAGTTGCAAAGCTCTGCATTCAGAACTCTTGGCCTATAAATAGAGGTCCAAACTTCATTGCAAATCACTCCAAAACCTCACAATTATAGGTTTTCTCTCTTCTTTCTTGAATTACAAGTCATGTGTTTCAAAGTGAGGTAGAAAACTCAACCTCCAAACCTTGCAAGTTCTGAACAAAGTGATGCTTCCCACAACTTCTAAATGTCATATATGATGTGTCTGAATCACTCATACACCCCAAAACACCTGAAAACTCAAAATCATCATCTCACCTCCAAATATGCATAACCTTAGCCTCATCATGCCAAAATCAATTCCAGGCCAATTCTGCTCAAGCTAATCATCCAAACACATTCCCTATACCATATGTGAACTATCCAAACACTCACACATGACCTGAAACATCTCCATCATCAAATTCGATTCACTCTTGAAGCTTCTGCAGATCGGGTACCATGGCCATGCTCAGATGAATTTTGGAAGTTCCAAGCATCCAGACACCTTCAATAATCATCATTGAAGCTATCCAGATCGATACAAAGCATCTGTAACACCTATATTGAAGAATCAAATCTCCAGTTTTGTCGTTTTTGAGGTAAGAACACTTGAACTTCAAACTCTATGAATCATGCATCATAAATGAAATATTGCTTTGCCATCTTGTTTCTGCACTATCACTGATCATTAGCCCTCAATCAATTTCATAATTCATCAATCATACACGATTTCATGTTCAAATTCAGAATTAGGGTTCTTCAGGTTCATCCCAAAATTGATCACCTTAGAGTAAAAATAAATGAATTGTGAGGGTACCATCATGTTCTTCGTGAAAAACCGAGTGAGATAGACCCATCACTTGATCAAAACAACACAGTTTTAGAGATTTTCAAATTTCAGTTGGGATTGTGTTCTTGGCGCGTTTTTTGGTTCAGAAGTTTCAAATATCAATTTCAAAATATAATTAAATGGAAGCGTATGTATTACAAGCCACAAGCGTGGCTCAGTTGGCAAGTGTTTTGGTTGGTGAGAGAGAGGGCGTGAGTTCAAACCCTGGCAGGACCAAACCATTTTTTTTTGACACTATTTTTCTTCATTTTTTTTACAAACTTCACTCAATTATTTAACCAATCAAATTAACTCATTTTTTATTCATTTTTTACACACTTCTTATTTTATATATGTATTTTATGAATACCAAAAAAAATCATCAAAAAATATTTAGTTGATACATTTTTAAATAAGTTTAAAATGATACATTTTTTAGTATTTTTAAATACTTTAAATATTGTTTTTTATCTAATTTTCAAACTTAATCACTTGTAAATATTTTTTATGATCAAACCCTAATCACTTAGGTCTTAATTGAGTATTAAAACTTGTTTTAACTTAATTAAGTTGACTTTTGTCAAATTCAAATCGTTTTAAGACGAGCGATCGCAATTCTTTTTCAAAACGATGAACCATTTCTTTTTGATTTTCAAAAGAAACCATTGATTAAATCTTTTTGATTGATCAATTAATTTTCAAAACGAAGTGGGGCCTCTCGAATATTAGAGAGTGTAAGTCCCATTTCTTTTCTTTTTGTACAGTTTTTTTTAAACAATAAAACTTCTTCAAAATAAAATCTTTTCAAACCTTTTCAAACAAAATAAAATCTTTTCAAACCTTTTCAAACAATTTTCAAAATCATTTTCAAATCACTTTTCAATATACCACGGGCCTCCATGTAGGTATAAGTCCCAAGCCCCTTTTGTACATACCCATTCCAGTACATGAAATTAGGTATTTCATTGTACGCCTTTTGTACATATCTCAATCAATGCGTTTTTTAACTTTGAATACCAAACCAAAAATGAAGGTTTCTTTAAATCTTCCCAAATATATCATGGGCCTCCATGTAGGTATAAGTCCCAAGCCCCTTGTAAATACCTGTTTACATTGCTTTGAATAAACTCAAGTGGACTTCTCCCCGAGTGTGAGTCCCGAGCCCTGTGTATACAAATGGATCATGCTTACAGGTATATTTCCTTCATAAACTCCATTATATACACACACTTTGTCATATATGTATAACTGTTCATATTTGTTCATATACTTGTTCATATTTGCTTGTACTTGTTCATACTTGTGATTGTGTTATATGTGTGCTTGTTCAACTTAGTACAACACTAGGTTCCCCATAGCCTCCTATTGGGCTTCGTGCAAAGAATCTCCCCTAGTTTAGGTTAGGACATAGAGTATGGTTTCCCGGTGAAATCGCTCTAAGAGCTCAAACCAACTATACCATGCCTCCCCTTGGGCTTTGTACAAACGAGTGACCCTCCCATAGCCTCCTCTTGGGCTTACAATGCAAGGACCCTGGATTGTCCCTCCCATAGCCTCCTCTTGGGCTTACAATGCAAGGACCCTCGGATAGCCTCCTCTTGGGCTTCGTACAAGGACCCACGGGCTTCTTATAAGCATCCCCATAATCCAAAACAAATACCCTAGGAGATTAGACATTTATCATCTCTATGATAGGAGTATCTCATCTATATCATCACAAACAATTAAACAATCAATCAATCAATCAATCAAACTTTTTTGCCACAAGGCTGGCTAATCAATCAAACTGTTTTACCACCGTACTGGATGATTAATCAAAGTTTTTGTTACAAGGCTGACTTCATTGAAACTTTTGCCACAAGGCTGGCTGATTAATCAAAGTTTTTGTCACAAGGCTGACTTCATTGAAACTTTTTGCCACAAGGCTGGTTAAACAAAAAACATCTTTATCATTCTAAGCACCCTAAGTGGCATGGCCCCGGGCTTATAATGAAAAGATTTTCAAACAAAAATCAAACAGATGTATGTGATGATATAGATTAGATACATCGAACATTTAGATGACATTTGTCTCTTTTCCTTTGCTTCCACTAGCATAAGTGGGAACTACGATTGCTCTGACTTTCTCAACATCCCTTTGAGAATACGTAGGCACAAGGTCGATCCTTGGCGAGCAAAACAAAACAAAAAAAACCATTCAAACCTTAGCACCCGTAGACCCCGAGCTACAGATGCTCTGATTCCCTCTAGGGGATATGTATGCAGAGGATCGCGATGATCTTTGCGAGCATAATCAAACAAACACCTTAGGTCCCACCTATTTCACAAGAACCTCCACCACAACAAGAATGGAATAAAACAAAACAAAGAAACCTATAGAGTACTATAGATACGTTGGGTGCTAATACCTTCCCTTCGTATAACCAACCCTCTTACCCAAGATCTCTCCCCACTTTTAAGGTTATTGCAACTTTTTTCCTTTTCCTCTTTTGGAAACAATAAAAAGTTTGGTCCGTACAAAAGAAAAATCATTTTTTTGAGCACTCGAGCCCAAAGAAGGCATCAGGTGTCTCATCCCGAAAAAAGACAACGATTTTTCCCCGCGACACCTGCACCAAAAACTGAAAAGCAAGTAAGAGGATTTCTCGGACGATTGGACTATATCTCCAGATTCATCTCTCAAATGACTGCTACTTGTGGGCCAATTTTCAAGCTTCTCCGCAAAGATCAAGGGGTTGTATGGACTGAAGATTGCCAAAAAGCGTTCGACAGCATCAAAGAGTACCTGTTAGAACCACCAATATTGATTCCTCCAGTTGAAGGAAGACCATTAATCATGTACCTTACTGTGTTAGAAGAATCCATGGGTTGTATGCTTGGACAGCAAGATGAAACCGGTAAGAAGGAGCATGCTATCTATTACCTGAGTAAGAAATTCACAGATTGTGAGTCTCGTTACTCCATGCTCGAAAAAACGTGTTGTGCTTTGGCTTGGGCTTCAAAACGTCTCCGCCAGTACATGATCAACAATACTACTTGGTTAATCTCCAAAATGGATCCGATCAAGTACGTCTTTGAAAAGCCTGCCTTAACAGGAAGGATTGCCCGATGGCAAATGCTGTTATCTGAGTATGACATTGAGTACCGTGCTCAAAAAGCGGTCAAAGGAAGCATTCTCGCCGATCACCTGGCACATCAACCAATTAATGAATATCAATCTCTCAAGTTTGACTTTCCTGATGAAGATGTCTTGTACTTGAAGATGAAAGATTGTGAAGAACCGTTACCTGAAGAAGGTCCTGATCCTGGATCAAGATGGGGCCTAATTTTTGATGGAGCTGTAAACGCTTTTGGCAATGGAATTGGGGCAATATCATAATTTAAAGCTCTGTATTTAATCTTTCGATCAGTTCCTCCGACTGGATTATTTAAGTATTGGACTAATGGGTTTCTCCAATCAGAATCTGCCATATTGTCGATGGCAAAAATTTCCACAATATTCAAATTTCCATTTTCATTAATTTTGTCTTCTACCCCCCCAAGTTTTGGTATCGACAATTGTCCTATTTTATCCAACACTTCATGAGTTTCCTTCTCTTTGACTTCGACCATCTCTTCTAATTTACCTTTGGAAACTTTATATCCTGAAGCAATTTGTGCTAATTCATTTGCGACATAGTTATCAGACCTTGGCACATGCATGATCTCGACATATTCAAATTTCTCCAACAAGCGTACCACCATAGCATAATAAACTATTAAATTTTCTTTGATGCACTTATACTCTTTTTTAATTTGTCAAATAACAAGCTCAGAATCTCCTCGGATTTCGACTCGCGTTGCCCCCAAGTCTACTAGAGCTTTTAAACCAGTTATCAAAGCTTCGTATTCCACTTCGTTATTAGAACACGCGCCATTCATTCTATAGTGGAATTTAGTTGGAAGTCCGTGAGGAGAAATAATTAAAACTCATATTCCTGATCCATTTTTATGACTGGAACCATCAAAAAACAACTTCCAATTAAGTTGATCGACCAGATTTTCTGATAGTTCAACTAGCCCATGTTCGACTATAAAATCGGCCACAATTTATCCTTTCATAGCTCTTAAAGGAACATATGTTAAGGAAAATTCAGTTAATGCCAAGGCCCATTTACCAATTCGACTATGCAAAATTGGTTTAGACAACATATGCTTGATAACATCATAATGAGATGACACATACACATCAACAGGCTTTATATATTGCTTAAGTTTATTACATGAAAAGTACAAACATAAACATAATTTTTCAATATCATTGTACCTAGTTTCAGCATCTACTAAGGTTCGACTTAGATAATATATAGCTTTTTCGACGCCATTATCATCCTCTTGGGCTAACATACTCCCAATTGTCGAACCAAATGCAGCTATATACAACTTCTACTCTTTGTCCTATTTGGGGGTAACAAAATAGGAGGCTTGGTTAAATATGCCTTTATTTGGTCGAATGCCTGTTGATGTTCTTGCTCCCATTTGAATTGATCTTGAATCTTGAGCTTCACAAGTGGTGAAAATATCTTCGTTTTACCACTTAGATTTGAAATAAATCTTCTCAAGAAATTAATCTTCCCCAACAATGACTGGAGTTATTTCTTTGTTTCTGGCGCCTTCAGCTCCAAGATTGCTTTCGTCTTGTTCTGGTTTATCTCAATACCTTTCTTGTGAACTACGAAACCTAGGAAATCCCCTGCGTGTACACCAAAAGCACACTTTAAAGGATTCATTTTTAAACCATATTTCCTCATTCTTTCAAAGGACTGTCGAAGATGGTCTAAATGACCATTCTCAGAATTAGATTTTATCACAATATCATCAATATAAACCTGCATAAATTTGTCAATAAAATCATGAAACATAGAATTCATATCTCTTTGGTACGTTGCTCCAGCATTTTTTAAGCCAAAAGGCATCACGACCCATTCATAAGTACCACCTGGGCATCGAAACTCCGTCTTAGGCACATCTTCTTCAGCTATAAAAATTTGATTATAGCCTGAATAACCATCTAATAGACTGAGATATTCAAATCCTGCTGCAGAATCGACCAACATCTCAGCTACAGGCATGGGATATTCGTCCTTAGGGGTAGCACTATTTAAATCTCTGAAATCTATGCATATACGAAGGGTACCATTTTTCTTTATTACAGGCACTATGTTAGCTAACCATTCGACATACCTTGCAGTTCGAGTAAACTTGCTTTTCAGCAACCTTTCAATTTCCACCTTGATTTTTTCCATAACCTCTGGTGCAAATCTTCTAGGAAGCTGCTTGATAGGTTTCTTGCCTGGATTCAAAGGTAATTGATGTTCTACCACACTTCGACTTAAACCAGGCATTTCATTGTAATCCCAAGCAAAACAATCTTTATATTCTTTCAAAAGTCGAACCAACTTGATTTTTAAATCACTTGCAAGCTTCGCACTCACATACGTAGGTCTCTTAGTGATTCCATCGCCCAAGTCAATTTCTTCAAGAGGATCTTGGGCTTGCATTCTTTTTACTGATCCCGAAGGATCCATCTCGAAGCCCAAGGGTTCGTCATCATATATCCCATCAAATCTCTCGACTTGGTGATCGACTTCTTAATTGTTTTTGCTTTTTACAATCATGGCCTCAATAGCCATATTTTCTTCCAATTCGGCTTCCAAAGCCGTTTTTATCTTATTTTCGGCTAAATAAGCCGTTATTCGAGCCAGGTATTTTGACTCAGTGGTCATCATCTTTGACTGCTGTCCCCTGCTCTAGAGGACCTTCACGATTCAATGGTTCATTGGGATCTTCTTTATTCCAAATAAAACCATAATTTGGGTCTAAGTTCAAATACTTAGACACATTTTCATCATAAGAATGCACCTCTTCTGCTTTGTAGCATGGGGCTACATTTGCTAGATGCTGGTCGAAATGTTTTCGACCACTATCAGTTTTATAGTAACTTTGATCAGCCTCAACATTTTCAACTATACCATCTGGCCTCCAAATAGCCACACGCTGATGCAAAGTAGAAGGAACTGCCCCTATGCCATGTATTCATTCTCGACCTAGTTGTAATTTAAAATTGGCTTGAGATGCAATCACCATAAAGATGGTTGGCCTGGTAGTCGAACCTACAGCCAATTTCACCTGAATCACTCCAAGTATTCCACTGGTCTTACCTTCATAATTAGACAACACCATTTTATGAGGCCTTAAATCTTTGTCAGATTTCCCCACTTTCTGAAGTGAGGAATAGGGCATTAAATTCACAGCAGCCCCACCATCCACAAACACTTTATTTATTGGAACACTATCTATCTTTGCTCTTATGAATAAGGGTTTCAAATGATACATCATTCCTCGACCTGGCTTTTCAAACACAGCCCTTTGATCTTCCACTACCCCTTTTCCCATTACATAGTAGCAAACAGGTGTTTCTTCCACATTTTCGTCTGGAAGAAAATCATCTTCATTTTCTGACACTTCAAATATTCTATCGAACTCTGCTGGGAGCACTGATACAATTCCACAATCAATTAACAACTCATCTGATTCTATATCAAAGTTATCATCAACCTCTTCATCTGACAGTGGGGAATATTCAGCTTCTTTCCCTGTACTGAGATTCGGAGTATCGTCGTCGACTAACTCTTTGATGAGTTTCTTTCCCAGGATCATTCCTGCAGCCAGTCTCTCATTTGCCACCTTGGCCTGTTCCTCAGTCAACCTCCTATGAAAAGGTTTTGGCTGGTAATGAGAAAACCCTGACTGCATCATCTTCGAACTTTCCTGCCCGTTCTTATGGCTTCTCTGATAACGCCTCCACTGAGTTCGAGTCATAGGGTTTTTTCCCTTGTAGTTTGGAGATATATAATCTTTCCTCTTAGACCCACTATCAGTCCAAGAGCCTTCAGCCTTTGCTCCGACACCTTGGATCTGCCATTCTGGACGTTTGCCTCCTCGAAAGTTAACAGGTTTCACCCACTTGTCTTCAGGGACATCCGTCTTAGGTCGAAAAGTCTTTGGCTTCTCGAATAGCTTCCTGTAATCTCCATTCCTTCGACCGCTGCTTTCTCCTGTATACATGAACTGATGATTCTTACCTCGACGAGGGTCGAATCTTACTTTGTTTGCAGCGTCAACGTTGAAAACATCATCACACCTTGGACATAACCCAACTTGAGAATTGTTATTGTGACATCTCATAAGGAATTTCAGAAGGCTCTCTTTTGGTTCAGGATACACCATGCTTAAGACTTTGCCATCAGTAGCAACATCTTTCCTTTCGCCGAAACCATCAGTAGTATCGACCATCATCACATCAGCAAGCTCAGTATAGTGGGCTTCCTTGACTTGCAAGGGATCAGTATCAACTTGCATTGATGACTTTGGTTTTTTGCCAAACTGTAGCCTTCCTTCTTTCAAAGCCTTTTGCACCAAATCCCTGAAAAGGACACATTGAGAAGTCTTATGACCCAAGAAATTATGAAATTTACAAAATCCTCTCTTTTTCTTTTGTTCAAGAGGAGGATTTTTAAGTCCTGGGGGTACTATGATTTGCCCATCAGTTACCAACAAATCAAATATTTCATCACATTTGGTTATATCAAACGTATATGTTTTATTAGCAAACTTTTCATTTTTACTTTCGATCGGATTTTTATCTTTTGAGGGCTTAAGTAATTTATAGATATATGGTGGTCCTGGCTTCAATTCAGCCACATTAACCTCTCCTTCCTCATATTCACTATCACTATCAGAGTCGAACTCATTGGTAGTAACATAAGCTATATTTTCTTTCTTATGATATTTACTAACTCTGGCTTTTTCAGCCTTTAACCTTCCGACTTGACGCACCCTGTCTGCCAGTTGTGCCATATCCCTTAAATGTTGAGTATCTAATTTCTTCCTTATGGAATAATCTAACCCAACTGCAGCCATTTCGACTAACTCATGCTCAGGGATTTGTGTGAAACATCTAGCTTTCAGTAACCTAAAACGGTTTAGATAATCATTGTCCGCTTCTGAACCCTTTCGCCTTACTCCGGCTAATTCTTTCAAACTAATTTTCGACTGTCCCATATAAAACCGTTCATGGAATAATCGTTCTAACTGGTTCCACGAAAACAAAGATTGTGGAGGTAAGGTCGTAAACCAAGTAAAGGCATTCTTTGTTAAGGAACTTGGGAAATATTTCATCTTTAAATTCTCGTTGTTTGCTAATTCTCCAGCCTCTATCTGAAATCTAACAATATGTTCGACTGTCGACTCGCCAGTCTCACCGGCAAATTTAGTAAATTTTGGGATTTTCCAGCCCCTAGGCAATTCTGTTTGCCTTACATATTCTAGTAATGGGGAAACGAAATTAGGTCTATGTAACCCCACATTTATCCCATTCTGAACTAGGATTTGTTCGACCACATTTGAGATATTATTGTGTCCAACATTAGCATCTTGTTGGATATTTCTAAGAACTTGATCAACATCTTGATGCCTTTGTATTGCCCTAGGGATATCTTGTTCAATTTGTTCCCCATGTCCCACAGTCTCGACTACTCTTACGTTCGACCCTTGGGAAGTCGGAAGGTTTGGCTGCGGAGGCGCCCCAAAGAAATCTGCTATTCTGGCCATTTGTCCATCCAATATCTCATAACTTTGGTTTGTATTGTTTATCATGGGAGTAAAAACAGTCCCCATTTGTTGAGTAAGGGCATTCACCATTTCATGGTTACTTTCGTCTATCTGTTGTCGGATTGACAACATTGACGTAGTACTCAGAGATGGCAATGTTTGGTTTATGTAACCTATGCCCATAGGTCGACCCCCTGGGTTTGACGATGTGCTTGTTGCCATCATATTATCGGAATATAACGAAGGATTCGTGTATAAACCCTGCATCATTGACGTAGGCATTCCGAATTGAGGGTTAAAACCTGGTGGAGGTATTACTCCTTGAAACGGCGGTCGTAACGGGTTAAACGGTGACCATACATTCGCTGGTGATGACACCAAGGTTGCTGCCGTCGATCCACCAGTGTTTGTTGTCCTAACTGGGGACGAATTTGCAGCATTTTGTGACATTGTTCCTGTCAGAACAACTCCTTGATTTCTAGAAAGATCAGAATCATTGACATTAACTTCAGACATATTAGTTAATTGTCGACCACTTCTTAATATCATACATAACTTTTAAACAACCAAATACAAAACAAAATAGCAATCGACGAGTCCCACCGGGTGTGCCAATTTGTTTACCCAGAAATATGGTAAACAATCGCTAGTTTCCTTTTTAAAGGTTACTTTTGCGGAATCAACTAGAATATTCCAGGACTAATTGTTTTTCGTAGTTGTTTGTATGAATTAAACTTGGATTACATGCAACAATAAAGTAACGTGAATGAACATACTGAAAGTTATGATAAATTGCACTAAGTAAAGACTATAAATTATAGTAAATGCGATAAATGTTTACTGAAAATAGTGCATAAAACGATGATTGTATAAACTTAAGTTGATACGCATACATACATTCCAAAGTAGCACTCATTACTCATTTTGCACAGAGATTTGAGTTTACTTGTATTCTGTAGAAAATGCGGACCTCTTCCATTATTCCTAAAACTCGCTTAAATAGTAAAAATACAACAACTGCTACTAACGGTCGACTAATTATTAGCCAACACGTGTCTTCGACATGCAGCATCTTCGCCTGAAAAACTTCCACGTGTCTCTTAGAAACTACTGCAAACCGTCTGAAAACTGTTACTTTTGGCTTCTGATGTCTTCCGACTTCAAATCTACACTTGGCAAAACGCCTAAGTTTTCCTACACATTTTGGTCGAATGGCCACTATTTTCACTCACTTTTAGTCGAATGGCTATGGCAATTGTAGATCTTTTAGTCGAACAGTCATGACTACAAAACTTCCTAGTCAAACTGTTTTGACTTAGAATATTTAATAGTCTTAGATATTTTAGATATTGCTTACCATTATTAGTAAGTCGAAATCTTAGGGTAACACATATCTAACGCTGTCGAAGGACATCTGTTTATCAGATATGTTGTTGTCGAAACAGCCTCAGCCCAAAACACCATCTTTAACCCCGCACTAGTCAACATGCATCTGACTCTCATCAAAATAGTTCGATTAAACCTTTCGGCCAAACCATTTTGATGTGGAGTACCTGCAGTAGTTCTGCTGCCGTCAATTCTGCATTCATGGCTGCCTCTCCCTTCAACGCTTCCAAACAACCCTGTTGAACTAGTAGGGCTTTCATCTTCAAGCGCCACAGACCGAAATCATTCACTCCGGTGAACTTTTCAATCTCATACTTTGTTGAAGGCATCTTCTCCACGTTCACCGTACCAATTTGTTGTGAATTCGATGCCAAGAACAAAGTATAATGTCAGGGAAGAGTAAAGAACAAGGAAGAAGAAGAAGAACACAAGAATTGGTTATAACTGCTATTCTTTTACTTTATCTGAAAACAAGATTACAAATTTACAAGAATTATAAATAACCTCTCTCACACTAAATTAGAATTTGCAGCTTAGCAATGATGAGAGACTAGTATGCTATTTATAATAAAACCTAACATACTAACTAATGGACTTTTTCCACAAGGCCCATTATACAAGCCAACTTAATAAACAAGCTAACTTAACAAATTAAGGTTTAAGCACAAAAACCTAATTTAACATGCTAACAACCCTAGCATCTTTGACACAAGCATGTGAACAACCTTCGACTTCATGCTTAATCCTGTCGAACCAAGAAGCTACCCTTCGACCATACTAGAGTTCGATCCAATATCTCACAGAAAATATTTCGATGACATAATAAATCACAACAGGTTATTTATTTTTTTTATTTTTTTATTTCTACTTAACACTCTTTGGATTAGTTAAAATAAAAAAATTTCTTTATCCACCCCATGTCTTCTTGGTCACCTCTGGTGAAAAACCCAAAATACCCCTTACATCGGAAATGCATTTCCGAAATGTAAAAAATGATGTTTTCAGAGATGCATCTCCGAAAACGCCTTTTTTTTCTTCAAAATTTGTCTTATTTCGGAAATGCATTTCCGAAAACAGCATTTCGAAAGTGCATTTCCGAAATACTGCGCGTTTTGCAGATTAAGCAAAACAGCCCCCTCCCCCATTTATTTTTACCCTAAATCTTAAACAAACTTCCTCTCTTCAGAATTTTTGCATAACCAAGTTTGAATCCTACAGTTAACCATTCCAAAAGCTACTCAATCTCAATCTAAAGCTACTCAATCTCTTCAATTGGTAAGTTTTTCAATCTTTAGATCTATGATTTAAATCTCCTTTAGGGTGTTTAAAAATTGCAAAAATGATATAGGGGTAGGTTGGTAGTGGTATTTAGGTTGTTTAGAATCATTATAAGTTATTTTAATGTTGGATTTTGGGGTCTGCCATGGAAGTTGCAGAAGTAAGCTTCGCAGGGGTGTTTCGGAAGTTCATTTCCGAAAACACCTCCATTCCCAGTTTCGAAAATGAACTTCCGAAGTGGTCCAGAATTTTTTTTGTTTTTTCAATTGTTTCGCATTCTTATTGATTTCAATTGTTTTCAGGAACATGACAGGCAACCCAGCACGCATCAGACAGGGGAGAGAGACCCAGACAGCGTCGGCTAGACGCGAGCGGGCGGCGCAGCTGGCGTCGACGCAGGGACGGGTGTTAGAACAAGATTTGTTCTGATCAATTATCTTAGTTTTGATGATAACAATAATATGAATTTTGCTTAAGATAATATGGTACTCTAATCCAATGCAATTTCCTTTTCAGGAAATATATAAAGAGTATGCATAATTCAGCGCTCAGAAGCTTTGTCTCAAAGGGTTCAGCATGCAACATCAGAACATGGTCTGGCAAGACATCAGAAGATGGTCGAAGCAGAATCAGAACATGGGTCTATGGAAGCATCAGAAGAACATGAGATCAGAAGCACTGAAGTTCTGATGGTATCACGCTCAGAAGCACTTCAAGGTCAGAAGATCAGAAGATGCTTTGCACCAAGCTGTTTGACTCTGATGATATTCAAACGTTGTATTCACAAACATCAGATCAGAAGGAAGTACATGTGGCAGGCTACGCTGACTGACAAAAGGAACGTTAGAAGCTATTAAAGGCAACGTCAGTAGACACAGCGTGAACAAGGCTCGAGGTAGTTGACAAAAGCGTATAACATTAAATGCGATGCTGTACGGAACACGCAAAGCATTAAATGCACTCAACGGTCATCTTCTCCAACGCCTATAAATATGAAGTTCTGATGAGAAGCAAGGTTAACGATTCTGAACAAAACAACTCATATTAACTTGCTGAAACACTGTTCTATTCGAAGCTCAGAATCTTCATCTTCATCAAAGCTCACTACATTGCTGTTGTAATATATTAGTGAGATTAAGCTTAAACGTTAAGAGAAATATCACAGTTTGTGATTATAGCTTTTAAGAAGCAATTGTAATACTCTTAGATTTGATTACATTAAGTTGTAAGGAACTAGAGTGATCGTGTGGATCAGAATACTCTAGGAAGTCTTAGAGGTTATCTAAGCAGGTTGTAACTAGAGTGATCGTGTGGATCAGAATACTCTAGAAAGTCTTAGAGGGTATCTAAGCAGTTGTTCCTGGAGTGATCAGTGTGTGATCAGAAGACTCTGGAAGACTTAGTTGCTGACTAAGTGGAGAACCATTGTAATCCGTGCGATTAGTGGATTAAATCCTCAGTTGAGGTAAATCATCTCTGCGGGGGTGGACTGGAGTAGTTTAGTTAACAACGAACCAGGATAAAAATAACTGTGCAATTTATTTTTATCGGTCAAGTTTTTAAAGCTACACTTATTCAAACCCCCCCTTTCTAAGTGTTTTTCTATCCTTCAATTGGCATCAGAGCGCCGGTTCTAAGGTGCAAGCACTTAACCGTGTTTAGAAAAGATTCAGGAAGAGAAAAACGCTTCAGTAAAAGATGGCTGATGAAACTGCAAAGTCTACATCTACATCTGGCTCTGCTGAGCAACACAACGGTAACAATGGTTATACTAGACCGCCGGTATTTGATGGTGAAAACTTTGAATACTGGAAAGATAAACTGGAAAGTTACTTTCTTGGTCTAGATGGTGATCTATGGGATCTTCTGATGGATGGTTACAAACATCCGGTAAATGCCAGTGGCATAAAGCTGACAAGGCAAGAAATGAGCGATGATCAGAAGAAGCTTTTCAGGAATCATCATAAATGCAGAACTGTTTTGCTGAATGCTATCTCTCATGCTGAGTATGAGAAGATATCTAACAGGGAAACGGCCTATGACATATATGAGTCCTTGAAAATGACTCATGAAGGAAATGCTCAAGTCAAGGAGACTAAAGCTCTCGCTTTAATCCAGAAGTATGAAGCCTTCAAGATGGAGGATGATGAAGACATTGAAAAGATGTTTTCAAGATTTCAAACTCTTACTGCTGGATTGAGAGTTCTTGACAAGGGATACACCAAGGCTGATCACGTAAAGAAGATCATCAGAAGCTTACCCAGAAGATGGGGTCCTATGGTGACTGCATTTAAGATTGCGAAGAATCTAAATGAAGTCTCCTTGGAAGAGCTGATCCGTGCCCTGAGGAGTCATGAAATTGAACTGGATGCAAACGAGCCTCAAAAGAAAGGTAAGTCTATTGCATTAAAATCCAATATCAAGAAATGCACTAACGCTTTTCAGGCTAGAGAAGAAGATCCTGAAGAATCAGAATCTGAAGAAGAAGATGAACTGTCCTTGATCTCCAGAAGGCTAAATCAACTCTGGAAGAACAAGCAAAGGAAGTTCAGAGGCGTCAGAAGTTCAAAGAAATTTGAACGTGGAGAATCTTCTGATGACAGAAGATTTGACAAGAAGAAGGTCATGTGCTATGAATGCAATGAGCCTGGACACTTCAAGAATGAATGTCCAAAACTTCAGAAGGAAAATCCCAAGAAGAAGTTTCATAAGAAGAAAGGTCTTATGGCAACCTGGGATGAGTCAGAAGATGATTCAGACTCTGAAGATGAGCAGGCTAACTGTGCGCTGATGGCGACAGAAGATGACGGATCAGAATCTACATCAGAATCAGATTCTGAAGAGGTATTTTCTGAACTTACTAGAGATGAGTTAGTTTCCAGTCTAACAGAACTTCTGGAATTCAAGTCTCAGATTAGTCTCAAATACAAAAAGCTGAAAAAGCTATTTGAATTTGAAACGAAGAAGCTTGAGTTAGAAAATTCTGAATTAAAAGAAAAAGTTTTAAAATTATCCAATAATGTTGGATCTCCTTCCAATTCAGAAAAATCCACTCCTAGTCTAAACCATATTCTGAAAGAATATGATTTAAGTTTCAGGAAGTTCTTATCTAGAAGTATTGGCAGAAGTCAGCTAGCTTCTATGATATATGCTGTGTCTGGAAACAGTAGAGTTGGCATTGGTTTTGAGGGTGAAACCCCATACAAACTTGAACCTGTTGATAAGATGAAAATCACATACAAGCCATTGTATGATCAGTTCAAGTATGGCCACTCACATGATATTAGGCACACTTCACATGCTCAAAGTTTTCACATTACACACACTAAGAAGCATGTGACACAACCTAGGAAATATCATGAAACTTATATTAAGAATTATCATGTTGTTCCTCCTTCTGCTTACAGTGTTAAACCCAAGTTCAATCAGAACTTGAGGAGAACTAACAAGAAAGGACCCAAGAAGATGTGGGTACCAAAGAAAAAGACTATTTCTTTTGCAGATTCTCTTGGCGACAAAGAAGATAAAAGTCAACATGTCATGTCACCTGGACTCAAGTTGGTCTCAACACTTGAAGGGAAGAAGGACTGTCTTCCAAGTTCTGGTACTTAAATCTGTTGAAGAAACTATGTTCGTAGGAGATCAGAAAAGAAAGTTTATTAGTCTTGGAACCATCTGTTTTGTTTGTTTCTAAAGCAATGGTGTTTCGTTCTTGATTATTCTGAATGCTCTAAATGCTACAGAATATACAATATTGAAACATTGATTGTAGAAGAATCAATCAATATCTGGTTTGATGATAAACTTGGTTCCGATGAAACAAAGCAGCTTAAGAATTTCTGCAGATACAGTTTTGTCTTATCAGAAGCTGCAGAACAAAGAAGTGAATCTCCAGAAGCTGTGTATATCAGAAGTAATGGATCAGAAGATCATTCAGATTTACATCAGCACACTTCAGAAGGAGTGTTTCCAGAAGAGAAACTTGATCAATTCAGAAGCAGTGATCGGAATCAGAAGGCGTAAAGCCTATTGAATATTTCACACCTGTCATCCATTATCTGATGATGAACACGTGTCTCTACGGTCAGTACGAAGCGTGCAGTTGAAAAAACGCCGACCTAGGTAACTGTATTAAATCATTTCATTTACCATGCTATCTCTCCTAATGTCATTTCTCATTTAATGCAAAATGATTTAATTATTTTCAAATCTTTTAAATAGCCCGCTTCAACTTCATTTTTTTCTCCTTCTCTCTATTTTGTTCTACATCTTCTTTTCGCTGCATCTGTTTTTTTTACAAACCCTAGTCTTTGTTCTGATCTGACGGCATAATCATCATGAACTCTTCCTCTTGTTCATCTTCCTCAAAAGAAAGACTTACTTCTTCACAAATCCTTCTACGAAATTATGAATATGCTCCTTTGAAAACTTGCTTGATACCCACGAAGGACTTGGAGGTTTTATGTGAAACTGCTGTGGACTTAAACAATCTTAAAGCGAATGGCTTTAAGTGTGATGCAAGAATCCTTGAGCAAGGATGGTCCAAGTACCTTAATAGATTGGTTGGTCCAATTTATCCTGGTCTTGTGAAGGATTTCTGGGTACATGCAACGGTTACCCCAACGGCCATCATTTCATTCGTGCTAGGGCATGAAGTGGTTATCTCTGAAAAACTGATCAGGAAGCTATACAAGCTGAATGATGAAGAAGGTTGGTCTGGTTTTCGACATGCATCTGTTGATTGGTCGATAGTTGAAAAACAAATCTCTCAGTCTTCTGGGATTGACTCGAATAACACAGGCACCTTGAGGCCATTTTATAGAGTATGGGCTGAAATTATTCTGGGTTCTCTTCACCACAGAAAAAGGATGCTCTCCTCTTCTTACATCAGTCCAGATCACAAGCACACTCTTTTCTGCATTGGCAAAAAGACTGAGATCAACATTTCTCATATTCTGTTTGAGAATCTGAAGACTTCAATCTTTGAGTCAAGAGAAGAGGAAAGGGCGAAGTACCCTCATCTTTCAAGAACGACTATTCCGTTTGGAAGAATGATTTCAGACATTCTTATTGAAAGCAAAGTGCTGGACTCCATCAGAAAACTCAATGCATCCCATTTGCTTGGAGTAGTTCAAGGTCCCATTTTCAATGGTGTGGATTTTTTCAGATTAGAACTCATTCAAAATGTACCTTCTGTGTGCTCAAGCTTTCCTGACATTCTCTCAAGAAGAGTTGTTGTTGAAGGTTTTGCCTCCTTGTTTCAAGAAGAACTGCATCAGGTTGTCAAGTCTTACCTGGAAGATTGTGTTAGGAAGCAATCAGATATTGATCCTGCTTGGATCCGTGACAGAGTACTTCCGTCCAAGGCTGACCTTTTGAAGAAGGATCAGAAGGAACAAAAGGCTAGGTCTAAAAGAAAAGCCCGAGAAGATGAGGCTAAGGAAGCCAAGAAGTTGAGAGTCACCTTTGATCCTGACAAGGTGGACTCTGAAGAACGAAGGGAGAAAAGGATTAGAGATTCCTTTCGCAGAACCAGATCTTCTTCTTCTGTGCAAATCTCCAGGCAGGTTTTTACTCCACCTCCCTCTGTCCCTAAACCATCCTTCCAATCACCTCCATCTGAACCAAAAATAAACTTCACCTTACCAAATCCTTCTCCATCAACCTCCTCCTCTCCCATTCTAAATCCCACTCCTCTAAATATTCTTCCCCCAACTCCTTCTGATAAGACTTTCTCACCAATTCCCTTTACAAATAATCCATCCTCATCAATCATTCTCTCAGTTATTCCCTCCTCCTCATCCACCGCACCTCCACCTTCTGTATCCCATCCCTTACCTACCAGAAAATCAAAACCCTTTTGTCCTCTCTACCCGGACTACAAATTCACCCTCAATCCGCCTGAACCTGAACTCTCTACCTACCTGGAACTTTTCAGATATGAGGTAATCAATGGCTTAGACCTTCTGAAGGAAGCCTTCCTAAATGGTCTGAATGATGTTTCTACAAGAAATATCTGGAAAAGATTTCGCAAGGTGTTTCAAGAAGAAGCAATGGGAGTACAGAAAAGACTAGTAGCTGCTGCCCCACGGCCTCGTGGAATTCTGAGGAATTATGAAGACTTCTGGTTTGCTAGTCTCAAAGGAAGACATCTGTTGGAAGAGAAGCCCTTCTTGGATGAGATGGAACAATTAAGACTGGCTGCTGAAATGGAAGCAAATCCATGCAGGGATATTGTTATCTTTATTCCTGATTATCCTGTTCTGCTCGGAGACTTCAAGACTCTCTTTAACTATCTGAGGGAAAACCCTTCTGAGAAAGACCCAAGCTTGGTCATTCCAGAAGTTGTTGACCCACCAGAAGTTGAAGGTCCTCCTGCTCCCAGGAATCTAGCTACCATTCTTCAGGCACTTGAGAATGGAGACTCGGAAATTCCTGCTGCAGAATATGGAGATGCTTCTATGCAAGAAGCAGATGTTGAAGATCATGTTGCTGAATCAGATCCTGTTGAGGAAATCCCTGCAAATGATCTATCCATGGAAGCTACAGATCAAGTTGCTATTCCTGTGGTTGAAAGCGGTGAAGCTTCTTCTGATGAATCTTCTCGTCTTGCAAGGACTCTGGAAGAAATTCAGAAGAGACAGGATGAGCAAAGCTCACTCAATGCTGAGTTTAGAGCTTTCATGGTGAGGCAAGATGGACACAACAATGAGGTTCAAGAGATGCTGGCCAAGATCCTGTCAAGGCTAGGGCCATCTTAGATTGAGTCTGTGTTGTTTCTTTCTTTTTGTTGCATCTGTTTTTGTGCATCTGATCTTACTTATCTTCATGTACTTCTGTACCTGATGTTTGAACTTCAATGAAATCATCTTCTTCCTCCGTGTGTTTCTTTTTGTTTTTCTCTGAATCTTTTCTGTTTTTTGATGATATGACAAAAAGGGGGAGAAATATGTGATAAATGATTTGATTTAATCAGTTGCTTTCACTAACAAGAACTGCAAGTTCTATATGGTTTAAGTGTTTTGCAGGTATAAAGAAGTGAAGAGAATCTTCAAAGCACACAAGAAGCAAAACCATAAGAAGCGTTATTCTGTAAAAAGAATAAGCTTATGGAAACTGAAGCAAGCTGAGTGCTGTCAAGCTTCAGAATCAGAAGCACTGATAATAGAATTTGATCCATATTTGTGTATTTGCTCTGACAAAATTCTATTTGCTCTGATACATTATTTTAGCCTATATGGCTCTGATACATATCATGTGTTCTAATATACATTTTATGTTCTGACTCGTTCATGCTGACTTTTGTCGTTTAGTTTTTGTTCTGTAACATTTCAGGATGTAGAGATGCTCTGATGATGCTCTGGTACATTCAACAATGTTCTGATACAAATCTAGCATGAAGTGATGTTGGTAGAAATTCAAAGCTCTGAAGCTATCCGAGGGAAGCAGAAATCAGAAGCTGTGAATGTTCTAAAGATCCAGAAAACTCAAGTTCTGAAGCTGTCCTAAATGGAAGCAGAAATCAGAAGCTGTGAATGTTCTGAAGATCAAAGAAATTCAAGTTCTGAAGCTGTCCTAGATGGAAGCAGGAATCAGAAGTTGTGAATGTTCTGATGATCAAAGAAATTCAAGTTCTGAAGCTGTCCTAAATGGAAGCAGGAATCAGAAGCTATGAGTGTTCTAGGGATCTAAAGAAATTCAAGTTCTGAAGCTGTCCAATGGAAGCAGAAGTCAGAAGCTATGAATTCTCTGAAGACAGAAGCTTATGTGATCGTCTCTACCGAAATAATCAGGGAAGTCTTTTATTAAAGTTCTTCGAGTATTTATTTCAGGGGGAGATTATTTATCTCAGTGGGAGATTGTTAATCTCAGGGGGAGACATATTCACATGCTTATGCTATAGCTGTGTAATTTGTCTTTTGCCGACTGCTCTTTCTGATCGCAAATTCATATCATTTATATATGTTTTTGTCATCATCAAAAAGGGGGAGATTGTTAGAACAAGATTTGTTCTGATCAATTATCTTAGTTTTGATGATAACAATAATATGAATTTTGCTTAAGATAATATGGTACTCTAATCCAATGCAATTTCCTTTTCAGGAAATATATAAAGAGTATGCATAATTCAGCGCTCAGAAGCTTTGTCTCAAAGGGTTCAGCATGCAACATCAGAACATGGTCTGGCAAGACATCAGAAGATGGTCGAAGCAGAATCAGAACATGGGTCTATGGAAGCATCAGAAGAACATGAGATCAGAAGCACTGAAGTTCTAATGGTATCACGCTCAGAAGCACTTCAAGGTCAGAAGATCAGAAGATGCTTTGCACCAAGCTGTTTGACTCTGATGATATTCAAACGTTGTATTCACAAACATCAGATCAGAAGGAAGTACATGTGGCAGGCTACGCTGACTGACAAAAGGAACGTTAGAAGCTATTAAAGGCAACGTCAGTAGACACAGCGTGAACAAGGCTCGAGGTAGTTGACAAAAGCGTATAACATTAAATGCGATGCTGTACGGAGCACGCAAAGCATTAAATGCACTCAACGGTCATCTTCTCCAACGCCTATAAATATGAAGTTCTGATGAGAAGCAAGGTTAACGATTCTGAACAAAACAACTCATATTAACTTGCTGAAACACTGTTCTATTCGAAGCTCAGAATCTTCATCTTCATCAAAGCTCACTACATTGCTGTTGTAATATATTAGTGAGATTAAGCTTAAACGTTAAGAGAAATATCACAGTTTGTGATTATAGCTTTTAAGAAGCAATTGTAATACTCTTAGATTTGATTACATTAAGTTGTAAGGAACTAGAGTGATCGTGTGGATCAGAATACTCTAGGAAGTCTTAGAGGTTATCTAAGCAGGTTGTAACTAGAGTGATCGTGTGGATCAGAATACTCTAGAAAGTCTTAGAGGGTATCTAAGCAGTTGTTCCTGGAGTGATCAGTGTGTGATCAGAAGACTCTGGAAGACTTAGTTGCTGACTAAGTGGAGAACCATTGTAATCCGTGCGATTAGTGGATTAAATCCTCAGTTGAGGTAAATCATCTCTGCGGGGGTGGACTGGAGTAGTTTAGTTAACAACGAACCAGGATAAAAATAACTGTGCAATTTATTTTTATCGGTCAAGTTTTTAAAGCTACACTTATTCAAACCCCCCCTTTCTAAGTGTTTTTCTATCCTTCAACGGGGTCGTGTGCGAGTACCCGTGCAGATGGATGAGGGTACTTCCTCATATGGATCCAAGAGTCGTCTGACTCGGGTCTCTTCTTCCCGCCAGCAGAAGGTACGGGAGGAGGAGGAGGAGGAGGAGGAGGAGGCAATTACATACCAGGAGGCGGAGGAGGTACCAGATGTTGACCCTCCACACGGGGAAGAGGAGAAGGAGGAGGGTTACCCGGGAGGGCCCAGTGACACGACCTTGCTGATTACCTACCACGAGCACGTCGCTCAACGTATCTGGGGAGGAGGGGTATTTTTTATAATTTGTCCGACTTTATTATTTAACTGTTTTTTATTTAGTTGTTTATTCAACATTTTCTTAACGGTGATAGCAGGGGGCCTTTGTGGAGAGGTGGAATCAGCCACGACATGCAGGGGGCCTTTGTGGAGAGGTGGCACAGGGAGACATCTTCTTTCCACTTACCAGTTGGGGAGATGACGATCACCTTGCAGATGTGCAGTGTCTTCTCCACTTGCCGATTAGGTGGATGCTGCTGGACCATTCCCGGATCCAGAGGATCGAATCCAGTGAGTGGATGACGCTCTATCTGGGTATGGAGCCATATATGGTTGACTTTGAGTGCCAGACGGCAAATGGGCCTCATATCTATTTCACCAAACTGAGCGTTTATTTCGAGAACCACCTGGTGGCGGCGGCCGAATCCGAGAAGGCGGATAACGCCCTATTTGTGGAGTATCACCGTGCCTGCGCTCTCTGGTGCTGGTTCATGTTTGTGGTAGACGCTGCACTCTTTGTGGACAAGAGTGCAAGATATGTCGACGTGACCTACCTCCTCTACTTCATGGACTTGACTACCGTTCACCAGTGGAACTGAGGGTCAGCTATTCTGGTATAACTATACCAGAAGCTGAATGAGGCCTCCAACTGGAGGACCAGGCTGTTGACCGGATCCTGCACACTACTGACGGTACGTTTCATTTTAATTGTTTCACATTTATTTATGTTTCGTATTTATTTTTAATACATTATCGTGTTTGTGTTTCAGAATTGGATCATCTCCTACTTCCCCCGCATCCACGGCTTCCACGTTGATCCTTAGTACGAGGACGCCATGCCCAGGGCCGCACGATACGTTCTTCAGAGGGGGAACAATGCAGTGGGACCATACCGTGGGTACCTCAGCCGCACGATGCACGATGACATCAGTTGGAGGCCATTCAACGACTACACTGATGTTGTCGCCTTTGACAGCATCTCGTTATATTTTGGCTGGTTGGCATGTGGGACCAACACCATGGTGAGCTATCTCCCTGAGCGGTGCATGCGGCAGTTTGAATTTGTGCAGATGATACCCAGGTCACCTTTTGAGGCTGCTCCCGACAAAGTTACCCGAGTGCAACTCACTAGCATATTTGCGGATTGGGAGCGTCATGTGGTCCCGGAGGAGTATCGTCGCATGCAAGTCATCCAGGACTAGCACAGTGTGGAGGGGTATGTCACATGGTTTTATCGGGTGTCACATCCTCTTATGACATCCGACGCTCCCGGCGCTCCTAGGCCAGCATACGAGGAGATCCTGGAGAACCAGCAGGCCGAGGATGACCATGCCATTGATCTCCTGCCGATCTGCCAGCGGATGGAGCTGCTTGGGCGGGACGCGTTGGATCGAGGTATCATTGATCAGAGCGGTCCAGAGGCAGTCGCCGTGGTGGAGAGGATCGTCGGTGATGCGGGCCGTGCGGCGGCATACAGGCGGCAGAGGAGATCCTAGGGAGAGAGGGTTAGGCATACCCAGTAAGGGTTCGGGTTTATTTTTTTTGTATTCGGATTAAATATTTCACACACTATGACTCGGCCTGTATATATTATTTGAATTTTATTTATTATATTAGTATTTTACGTTGATATGTCTTTTGTTTTGTTCGGCGTTTTCGTTTTGTATATATTACTCGTTTTGTATATATTTCGTACGGGACTTTTAGAAAAAGCATAAAAAAAAGAAACTTTTGCATAATTCGGAAATGCACTTCCGAAACACCCTAAAATATGAAAAAAGCTGTTTTTTGGAAGTGCATCTCCGAAAACACCCCCAATTTGGTGTTTTCGGAGATGCACTTCCGAAGTCTGGGAAAATTTAGAAAAAAAATACTTCAGAAATGCATTTTCGAAACAGGGGTAAAGTGGGGTTTTCACTAGGGGTGACCCCATAAGAAGGTAGATAAAGAAAAAACCTAAAATAAATCACAATTGAGGGAGAAAGAATCATAATCAGAAGCATAAAAATTTATGGAATGATCTTAATAGAAATAAACATAAGGTTCTTTGGGTCACAATCTTTCTTTCTTTTTCTTATGTTATACGCAATAATTATATTGTATATAATATGAAACATCATTGAGATGAAACTTATTTAAAGAATGCAAAAAAAAAACCATTGTAGGAATATATGAATTTAAATGTAACCTTGTAGCCCAAAGACAACCTTTGTTGACTTTGACTTAAAATGATGCAATATGCACATGGTTGAAAGAAATGAATCAATTTAGAAAGATGCATATAAACATCACTAGATTAATCAACTAGACTAAATGTGGACATTTTATTGACGTTTCTTGAAGATACAAAAATAACTAGCTTATGTGATGACATATGATGAATGAGGTGCAAGTTGAATTTAACATATAAATGGAATGTATGAATGTTTGATTAATGATGAAAAATGCCTAAATGTATTAGGGGTAAAATTATGGTATGACAGATGACAAATACCATATAAAAAGGTCAAAGGAATCAATGTCAGAAAGATATTTCTACTCAAAGTCAATTGATCAATGCAATTTGTAATGCTTTCCCAAATTCAATTGGTTCTTATACAACAAGTATTTTTTACTGTTTCTAATTTTCAGCCTAGTATTTTTTTCCACGACTAACCCTAGGATCCATCATGATACGAATAAAACAAATTTTCATGCCATAAGTCTTGCCTTTTGGAAACACTATGCAAGAGAACAACATATCTTGCATAAGATGAAAATGGCTCATCCTAGTAGAAGGAATTCAATGACCAACTGTGGATTTTTTTTTTAATTTAGTACTAATGATGACACTCGACCATTACGTAATATTTGCGAGTATTTTTAACATAATCGATGGAATTATGAGCAAAAACCAAGCTAAATTGCCAAAGGTGAAGAAAATTGGGACTTGGAAAAGATAAGAGAAAAAAAGGAAAAAAAAAACAAGCTTTTGCAACTGGGTTTCTCGTGATCATGACGCTGTTATCGTAAACGCAATGATAAAGTATCACGATTACGATGTGCCTAACACGATCGCATTGACTCAAGTTCCTAACACACTTTTAATAACTTTTTAGGAGTTCTGATTTCCAGGCAATAAAGTGACGATAAGAGTTATTTATAGTACAATTTTGGAGTGCTTTGGAGCCATTGAAGACAAATTTCTTCATTGATTTTCATGTACTTTTCATATCAACTCATGGTAATTCTGTGTTACACTATGTGTGTATTTTATATTTTGATGATTGAACATATATTAACCATTTTTGCAATTTTTAAGGTCTTGAGAATAATAGAAATACATGAAAACCATGGATTAAGGTGTTATTTAATACAATTAAATGTTATAAGGGAGTATTGAACATGTATGTAATGTTTTGAACATATTATTTGTGGCTGGAAGGTGAAATGGAGTGCAAAATCGTACTCTTTGCACAAAACGCGATTCTGCAAATCGCAGGTCATTGACGGGTGTCAATTTGGTGATGCCCAGGGCGCCATGTCCTTCGAGCCATGACGGGCGTCATGCCCGTGACGTCTAGGGCGTCATGGCCCCCAGACTTGCCTAAATGCTAGTTTTGATGAGATTAGGTGGCAGATATTTGGTTTTTTGACTTTTGAGGATTGTTTTGCTATTGTTGGGTACTATTAAGTAGGGGTGGCAAAACGGGCCGTGGCCCGCCAGGCCGGTCCGCGCACCCGCCAAAAAATGGCGGATTGGGTTGGGATTTTAGGTCCGCCGCTCGCCAAAGCCCGCCCCGCCGAAACCCGCCGCCCGCCATACCCGCCCCGCCAAAGCCCGTCGCCCGCTAAAGCTCGCCCCTCCTCCAAAACTCACTCTTTTTTTAGTTAATTCTAGTAATTGCAATTCTTGATGGTTTATCTTATACATTTATTTATAAATATATGTAATATTTTTTTAAGTAAATTTGTTAAAAAGTTGCTTTTATAAAAAATTGTTTTAAAAAATAAGTGAAAAGTTTAATTAAAAGGTAAAAAAAAAAAACTATTAATTTATTAAAAAATATAAATAAAAATAGGCGGGTAAGCCCGCCGCCCACCAACTCGCCATCTTGGCGGGGCGAGCATGATTTTTATGCCCATTTTACTTGGCGGGCATGCCCGCCCCGCTTGTTTTTTGGCGGGCATAAGGCGGGGCAGGCAGCGGGCGGGGCGGGCGGCCCGTTTTGCCACCCCTACTATTAAGTACTATTTGATGTTATCTTGGTATGCCTTAATGATTAAACTTGTTTTAATAAATTTTTTGATTAAACTATTGAGTATTGATTAATGAGATTAAGGGAGGACCTCCTTACAATGATGTTGTAAGGTGATGAGGCATCTACTACGTGGTATCTAACATTGATTGTCTCACGTTATTATTTAACCTATCATCAATAGAGTTATGTAGCCATTCACCTGTACGTGCTCACCGAAGAGCCCGACTAGGGAGCCTTGATATGTTTGGATGTAATATGGATCATGTCGTTGAGCTTTCAGGGTCAATCAGTACCTGATTTACATCCCAATTGTCATACTGCATTATGATGACTATGTGGCCATTGTTAATGATCGAGGATGTTAGTGGCATATTTGCTAAAAAAAGTGATTTCATGCTTTGGTTCCTTTTCTAAATATTCCTCAAGGATGACGAGTACGATGTTGGCTGTCAAAACATGTTGGGCATACTTCTGCCACGTAGAGTTTGTTTTTCGCCTCACGTGAACCCTTCTGCTATGGTGTTGGCAGTTGTATTTACATTAGTGGGTGTTGCGGTGCCTCGATCAACTATCGTGTTAGGGAAGGTGACTGAGGAAGTTGATGAATGAGAATGGGTATGACCTAAGTTAATTTTATTGGGGCCCATAGGTGGACATCAATTGTACTTTCTTAATGGTACAATGACGAACAACCTTTTATTGAGTAGGGTTGTCTAAGGGTTCAGAGTATTTAGGTGTGTTTAAGGCTATCTCACGTGGGTTTGTGATGAGCTTTTTATTTGGTTTTCTCATTTGATATTGGATCCCTCTCTCCATTCCGAGGACGAGGTACTCATAGGAATCCCCTTGGGTCTGTATTAAAGAGTCAGAGTGCAGTTTCCTAAGCTCCCTCCTCAAAAAATGTGGCAAAGAGAGGACTTGTTCTCCCTTGAATCACGGGGAGAAAATTTTTCCTCCATTGGCTTCTCTCTAGTCACTTATTGCTTGAATGTGTCATCATCCACGTTTATTATGTGAACGAGCAATGGAACTCGATTAGGGCGGCCCAAGCCCATTTCAGGAGATTATATCTACTTCAGGCGCTTGTCCAACCCGAGCCCAAACGGACGACCTATTGTATCACTCAGGTGCTCCCCTAACATTGGTGTATTTTCCTTGACTTGCTTGTTCATGGACTATCCCTTCTAGGGCCTAGTAAAAGTATTATGGTATTAGAGGTAATGGGGTAAGTGACTTTTAAACAAAAATGAGATGACCGAATAAATGAGTATTGAGATGAAAATGAATTCGGAAAAAAATGTAATTATGCTCATGTTTTTGGTTTCATGGAATGTTATGCAAAACGAACATGTTAGGGTTGAAGGTTGTCGTGCATGGTGCGAACCACGAAGAAAGAAGACAACACGATGGAGATCGTCAGCCGGGTGATGCGAATCCAGGGCTGAAGGAGATAATGCAGTGAAGATCATTAGTCGTATGAATAGATAGAGAAAGATGCTCTTGATTTGAGTCGTTTGAAAATAATCCAAGAGCATATGTGAGGAAGCTACGAAAATGAAGAATACAACTACCGAGGTTTAGGCCCGTTTGTTTTGGCTTTTTTTTAAAATGATTTTTATTGTGTTACATAATTTTGTGAAAATAAAATTTATAAAGAAATTTTTTATAAAAGCTTCAAATGAAAATTTTGTTTGAATAGTTCTTCTTAAAATGTGATTTTAGGTATTTCAACTATTTATGGACAAAAAAATTGGATATCAAAATTTCAAAAAAATCATTTAATTTTGAAGCTATTTCAAATAGATTTTCATAAAAATCATTTTTGTAATACAACTTTTTGCAAAAATTGCGATTTTGACAAATTTTAGTCTTTAATAATGTATGTTTATGTTATAGAAAATTAAAATTAGTGTTTCATTTTTAAAAAAATGAATATAAAAAAACTTGTAATATTTTTAAAAATGGTTTTAAAAATTGTATTTTAAAAAATATAAAAAATTCATTTTTTTAAAACTGAAACAAACAAACCCTTAAGAAGTGAATGAGGTGAAAACTTTTATCTTTCAATTTGGCAAAAGTGAGACACTTTTAATTCTAACTATTAGAATACACTTATTTTTACTTTTGTTTTAATTTAAACTCTAATTTTAATTTTCAAATGTATTTAAAATGTAGAAAAGACGTTATAGTGCTCTAAAAGGCTAAAACTTAATTTTAAGTAGTTATATAAAACTAAATAGATGAAATATCTTAAATACTTGATTTAAAATTTATTTTTAAAGATAAATACCAATACATATATTTTGAATTTTTAAATATAAATTAATATTAATATTTTTTATTGATTAATATATATTTTTTGCTTATGAAAATTAAAATTAATTTTAATAAAAATAATTATATTTATATATAATAGTACATTTACTATTTTTCTAAAAATAATCTAAGTCAAATTTTAATATAAAAAAATTAAAGATAGAATAATTTTCTCATACAATTCATCACTTCTAATATTTAATGTGCTTACGATGGAATTTGTGACGAAAATATTACAGAGGAATAAAATTCATTTAAAAATATCTCATTAAATTTAATCTTATAGTCAGGGCCGGCCCAATCAATTCGGAGGCCCCGTTTTAATTTTGAAAATGGACCTAAATTAAAAATATATATATAATTATAATAATTAAGAGTAAAGTCTTCAAAATAAAATTATATTTAATAAAAATTAAATAAAACTATAATATAAATATACAGTACAACTGATTTGAAAATAGAGAAAAAAATTAGTTATTTACATTTTGGTATGGGTTATTAGACTGCAATTAAAAGACAATAATAGAGAATAATTACTTGCATTTTTTTCATATAGTGCAATTCATCTTGTTTTTAGTATGAGTACACTATGAAATCTTGGTATTGTATAACAATGACTCATATTGGCACTGATGTTGTGTATAAGAGACACAGTTAGTTTCAGTGACTATAATTAATTGATTCTAAATTAAGGTTGCTATATCATGGAGAAGAAGAATTATCAGAGTAAAGTTGACTGCAATATAGGATAAGGCTTTAAAAAAAAGTTATATTATGTTCCACATCGAGGGCTTATATCTAGTGAAAAACAAAAGGTGGCTATAAATAAGAGTTTCAACCTCGTTATGAATCAGCTGCAATTGTGGGGCCAGTGACTGAAGTTTTCAAGATGTAATATATTATAAATTCATCGTTACTTTTCTACAATTAATAATTAATGCTGTTACAAAATTAAAGTAATTAATTTTTTGAGGCCCTTTAGAATGTGAGGCCCTGTGCTGTGGCTCTCTTGCACAGGCACAGGGCCGGGCCTGCTTATAGTGGAAAAATATGTGAAAATTTTTTACGATAAAAAAATTTCGTCATAAAATCTAAAATCTATTGCTAATGTTAACCCATTTAAATTCTGTGAATATAATTCATCATACTTTATAAGAAATTAATTTTTTTTGTTTGTATTCTATTATTTCATATTCAATTAATAAAATTTTAATCAAAAATAAAAAGCAAACGGCTATCAAGTTTTCTTTCTTCCTTAATTTCTGTCTTTAAATAATTTTTTCAGTAGTGGTATTTATCAGTACGAACTTGCTTTTGCATGTTGTGCCTGCCTCCTGCAATTACAAGCTTTCTCACTATGTTTTGTTCCTAAAAGTTAATACATTCAAGGACTTCAAATTCAAATTATCATTGGGAATGTCAAAAGGCCATTTTTTTTGTCAATAGAAACTTTGGTTGCATGCACATGCAAATTTGTTTTCTCATCTAGATCTGACTTATAAGTTTACACATTGTTTCATCTCTATAAATTTTTAACATTTATATAGAAATTAGAAAACAATAAATGTAAGTCTCCACTATTTATAGAAATTTTATTAAAAAAAGTAAGTGGGATTTTTTCGAATATTAGTAAAAATAAAAAATGAAACCAAGCATCTCATTAGATTCTGCTACCTTAAATGTCCTTTCATTATGACTAGTATTACTAAAAAATGAAAGCTTTACATACCAAATAAAGAAAAATGAAAGCTTATTATACAAGAAACATCACAACCGAAATTGTAATCTTTGAACATCAGTTAGGTTAGGTGCTTGAATTCAAAACCAACCAAAATGAAAAAGCATTTTTATAAAAAATTATATTTGAGATTTTATATTTTTGATGGGTTATAATGTACCAAATAAAATAAAATAAAATAAAAAGGAATATTGTAGAGCATATATTATATGGTTTAATCAACATGACTTTCATTATCTTCTTCAAGTTTCAAGATGCTGTTACAATTTTAATTGAGAAAAAAGTGAAAGAGGTATCATAAGGTGCTCCCTAACATGTGGTCTGAGTCATATGTTATACCTTTGTACCAAAGAAAATCTAAAGATGAGATTTGATGATGAAATAGCTTTTCTTAATTAATTCATTTTATCTCTTCCTAGCTACACAAGAAAGCTTAAAGCTGCCCAATTAAATGTTTCTGAATTATATATGCTTCAACACTTTAGGTTAATATATAAATATAAATAAATATTTATATTCATTTAACTCTATTATATATAAATTGAATTAATATATAAATATTGTTAATAGAAATTGAATATATATATATATATATATATATATATATATATATATATATATATATATATATATATATATATATATATATATATATATATATATATATATATATATATATATATATATAAAGAAGTGGTTCAAAAGGGGTAGAAGTAGAAAACTGGCAATGAAGTTGAACCACAATTGGCAGTTGCCAAATTCCTTATGACTTGGGATGGGATCTTAATGTCAGGGATTTGATATTTTACAGCTTGCCCATCTTTCTCTATGCCTCAACCACATGTTTGAACATACAAAAGCATATATTTGCAACTTTTGTTTCCTAATTATATACTACCAAAAAAATACAATTTAGGATAGAACTTCTTCCAAAGAATCGTATGAATTTAATAGAATTAATCCAGGTTTGCCTAAAAAAAGTTAAATGACCCTTTAGCTGGAAAGTAGTTATTTGTATTGTATTGATCAGCACAATATAAGTGGTTCCAAAATTTCCTTGCTGTCCATTAAGTATTCCACGTTATAACACATTCGAGCGATATTTACGTTATGCTGTAGAATGATTTATAACGTAGAATACTCTTCTAGTCTTTTTTTTTTGAGTTTTTGTAACACCTTTAAAAATGATATTATTGCGAAGTTTTTAAATAGTCTAAACTACGGCATGTCAAAACCACCCTTAAATTTGGCCCTATCACATATATTGTTCAAAATATTATTCTATCTAGTTTTATATATAAGAAAAAAATTACTTTTTATATTTATTTAATAATCAATAGTCTAATACATTGATTATAACATTAATTAAACTACGAGGGAATCAAACATGCAATATGATATGATAGCTCATAGCACAAAAGAAGACAGGTTCATATAAACAAGCAGAACCAGAAAAGGAATGGTTGTAAAATACTTTTTCTTTACTACAGACTTTTGAAGTTCCTAACTTTCAGTGCCCCTTACATATATTTATATTTATTTAGTACAATGAAGATCACACTTCTAATCTAATCTAATGAGAGACAGAGAAAGCCTTTTCTTTTCTTTCTTGTCTTCTTTTCATGCTGTGCACTATGCAGTTACTATTACTATAACAGATGAAGCTGCTTTTTCATATATATATGTTATAAAATGTGCAAAGATATATTCTTTTCTGAAAATTTGGAAATAAAAAAAAATTATAGATCTGGCTTTTTTCTCTCTATGTTCTCTCACCATTAATATTTGCTTTGATTTAATAATGTACTTAAAGTAGAAAGGTAAACATGCAGCTCCAATATGAAGAATGTCGTCATTCTTATTCTTGGCCGTTCAAACTTAATGTATAGAATAGTATGATATTTTGGTTGGCCTACATAGAATTTTTCATTTGATATTTTTCTTGTAACTTCCCGTTCATATGTTTAACTTATTTATTCATCGGAATAATATAACATAAGCGTGTAAAAAAAAATGAAAAATCGGAGATAAATCAAAAAAACAATTTTACATGGGGTTATTGGGGGCAAATACATAGAACTTTTCATATTTTAAGGGGGTAATCAAAAAAAAATTTTTATAAAAAATAACTCGAATCTCGTCTATATGGTAGGGGATAAATCCCTATTAACCCTAATTTTATTATATAAACTTCAAATTTAAAGTTTTTAGTTTTGTAATATTTTCTATTTTTTATTAAAATAACTTTAAATTTACTATGATAACAAATATGTATTTTTGTTTTATACTTTTTACACATGTGTGTGCTGTAATATAATATTGAAACTTTTAGGAAAACTAAATTATTATATATTTTTTATTGAAGTTATAATGAAGGACGACATAATTTTTATTTTAATACTGATGCAAAAATATAATAAATATGTAGTAACTTTTAGATTTTTTTTATTGTCATATGAAATTTATGTATTATGCAAAAATTTATAATATTTTTTATTTTGGGAAATAATATAAATCATTTTTTTTATTATTTGTTGTCCCCACTTAAAAATAATTTTGGATTTTCAAAAAAAAAAGGTGGTATATATATTTTATTTTATTATTTATTACTATTCTTTTGTGGGCAAAGTAAAAAATTTACTCTACTTCATCTTAAAATATTCAAATAATGAAATGAGATTTCTACTCCACTTTGTTTGTTCTATTCTCTTCTGTTCCTTTTAAGATATCTATACAAAATCTTATATTTTTATGTAAGAAGTTAATTTTTAAACATTGATCAGTTACTTGTTAGCCAAGTAACAAATATTTAAGCTCTTTATAGAAGTTTGTTAGTTCATAATTGTTTTGGTTAGTTAGAGTTAATTACTAATAGTCTCTTAGTGCTTTTTAAGTACTTGATCACAATTGTTATGAATGTACAATTCCTTTCATTTTACCTGCTTTCTAATGAATAAGAACATAGTTTCTTGCTTGCCAAACAATAAGTTTATCATGGTATTAGTAGCAACTTCCTCCTTCATTCTTCATTCTTGTTATTTATCATTTTCCTCCTTCAAGCTCTCTCGCATGACATTTGTGAACTATGATGATTTCTCCACAAATTCTTTCAACTATTACTACTTACATTCCAATGAAAAATCTGTTCTTACCCTCGCTTCTCCTCCATTGAATCACAATAGTTATCATTCTTAGAAAATTCATGCACATCGCTTTGATTTCCAAGAACAAAGACAACTTTATTGGTGGTACACTGCCAAAACTGTTTGCCTTTGATCCTCATTATTCACCATGGGTTTGACGCAACATTATGGTTCTTGCTTGAATTCATCAGTCCATTCACGAATCAATTTCTAGATATGTGCTCTAGGTTGAATCGGTTGCATGTGTATTTGACAAAACCTCAAAATAAGGTTTTCTCAAAGTGACAACTTTAGAATTTCATATATTGAAAAGGAGCTATACCAAATTCAACAAGGTAATCTCATAGTCTTTGATTACTTCATAAAGACAAAAGTATTGTGGGAGGAACTAGAAAACTATCGACCTATTACATACTGTAGATGCTCTATTTCGTGTAGTTATAATATTATAACTTTGTTTCAAATATGTCGTGATTATGTCATTAGGTTTCTCAAATGTCTGAATGAAAAATTCACCAATACCAAGTCTCATATCACGCTCACAAACCCTCTTCCTGGCATTGACGTTGTCTTTTCCTTGATCATCCAACAAGAGAGAGAGAGAGAGAGAGAGAGAGAGAGAGAGAGAGAGAGACATAGAGAGAATATGACACTCTTATTCTTGAAGTCACACCCATTGACGAATAAAAAAAATGTTCCTCAATAATTTAAATGGCTAGCTCTTAACAAAACAAGTTTAATGTTGATAATAGATGGAAATGACTAGGTACCTCTAAAGGCACCAATTGTTGAATCAAAGAAAGTCCTCATACCAAAGCAACCAAAGAGGTGGTGCAACAGGTAGAGGAAGAGGTGGTAGTCGAAAGCCTAACAAAATTCATATTCAGTGTGTCATACCCCAAAATTTGCCCACATTATTTCTCTTATTCAAGCTTCAAGTCCATAGGCAAAAGCTCATAAACACACTCCCCTACACAAAAGCTCTGAACTAGGGTTTGATTAATTCAAAGGAAAATCATTGAATCAATGGCTCAAGGTGGTTCCATAGGGTCACCAACATCCCAAAGTATCTCCATATAAAGTTTCAAAGTCAAACAGAGCAAATTTAGTCCCTCAAATCCTGGTTAGGTCAACAGTCGACTCGTAAGGGCAAAACAGTCATTTCAAGTCAAAATACAGTCAAAGTTCAAGATATTTGGTCAACAACATCCTCATAACCCTAAAATCATCATTTGATCAAGGGTTGATCATGATGATGCAAAGAAAGATCAGAAAAGTCAAAAGTCAAAAGTTACTATTTTGGGCATGAACTGAAAAAAGTCAACCAAACTTTGAAAATTCACCAAATATTCATACTTCATCAGAAAAATTCCCACCAATGCTCATTTTTAAGGGAATTCATTCCTCTATCCAATGGTCCAAGAATCAAAGCTCATAGGTCAATGGTTTAAGAGATATGGATTCATACATTATAGGTCCTTTTCAAAAGTCAACAAAAGGACACTTTTTTCAAAAGGGCATAAAATGAGAATGGAAAATGATTTTGATATGGGACCAAAGACACTAGTTAGAGGACTCTCTAAGGTTTCCAAAATATCTTAGAACACCTCCATACCTCAAAAATTGAGGGAGATACACCTTGTCAAAGTTGGATTATTCTTGAGAAAAAAATGTAAAGAGATAAGGTTCAAAATCCAAAATTTTCCAAATGGGCCTATGATTTCTTCACCCAATCTTCACTTTGAGCCCATGCACGCCCTATGATGAGATCCTTTTTATTTTTAAGTTTTTATCATTTATTTTATGGTTTTTATTATTTTAAAACATAAATTAAATACATAAAATCATAAAAAAATAGATAGGGATCTTATTTTGCTCCAATCCCAATCAAATATATTACATTAATGACAAAAATTTCGTGGTCTTGAGAGCTTGAGTGAAAAATATTGGATTTGGACTTATTTAGAAAGAATTAAAATATATTTCCAATCAAATTTTCCAAAACTTGCAAATCAAGATTCAACAAGATTCTTTTTAGTTTTGTTAACCTAATTGCACCTCTATAAGTACCTGAACAGAGACAATTGCTAGGATTCATGAAGTTTGCAGCACAAGAGTTCCAAACCCGAGCCAAAAAGTTCAAGGAAAACTCAAACTGCAATCCTTGGCTACAAAGGAATTGAAGGCTTCTAATTGATCCCAATCCGTTCTCTGAACATCACTAAACGATTCCCAATCGTTTTCGAGTCATAAAACCACACGAATCAAGCACTGTAAGTCGTTCTTAACCGAGTTCTAAACCAATTCGATTCTCTATATCCATGCATCCATATCCAAATCTAATTGTATATATGTGTTCCTTGTGGTGTGTTAATCGTTTCTGGAAGTGTAATTACGTTTTCATGCTTGTTTGAACCGAACGCCATAATTAGGGTTTTGGAGTTTTGTTTTGGGGCTTTTCGATATAAGTATTTGTTGATCAAATTAAGGCCACAGTAAAGTTCGTGAGAGTCATACGAACTCAATGGCACTCTCGCGAAATATTTCTTTGCCCTCTAGGTACTGTTCGCTATTCTGCAGGTATAAAAGGTACAAGATTTTACAGCGTATTTGTAACAAGCGCTGTAAAAAGCCTCGTTTCAGAAATTCCAACGAAGAAGACAATACGTGTCTTCTCGTGAGTGGCCAGGTTTGCGCGCGTTCTTTTGAATGGAAACAGCCAGATTCCGTGGATCAAGACACACGCGCTATGGTGCTACTGCGTCATCACAGCCTTCCATCTGTTCCATCATTCAATCCAACGCCCAGAATGTGCATGTGCATCAAGGACCCCCATGCGTGAGACACACTGGATCACCCAGGTCGATTCTTCAAAGGTCTCCCGATAATGCGCCAGATCAATACTCAAAGCTAAGTATCTTATTTATCTAAAGTATATTTTGTTTCCTTTTACTTTTAGGGTTTATCCTTTTAATCCTTTTGAACACCGCATACTCTCACATCTATTATTTTGCCTTTGCTTTTGTTTCAGGGTTCACCTCTGAGCAACCTCCGACTCTAACCATATCAGATCAAATCCAAATCGAAGCTAAGTATTATTTATTTATTCATTATTAATTTATTTATCTTTTATTCTATTAGGGTTAACCCTGACTGTCTCTGAACTAATAATGCACTCACTGTACTTTGCCTTCTTGTTCTTCCTCCCTTTCAGGTTTATCTATTGCCAAAGCTACGTCATTGGTAACCCTAAACCTCATTTTATTTTATGCCTCTTATTATTATTACTTGTGTCAAACCCTGATAAGGGATCCGCTGGTTACAATTTCCCGCCCCCTTTATTGCTTTATATTACTGCGTGGTTAGTAATCCTAGGGAGTGCAAGCCTTAAATTGAATTAGAATAACTAATTAAAAGATAAATATCTGAATATAATCACGTGATTGTTGCACACACGCACCCTTTGGGTAACCTCTCTGCTGCCTTGTTGCCTGTTGCCTTTGTGTTTTTGCAGAATAAGCCAAGTCCCTCGAATACGAGGATACCTCAGCCATGTTGCCTCGATAAAAAGGTCACGACCCTAAATGATGCTGCCTTCGATACACAAATGACCTCGACCCTCGGAAGTTGCCTACGGAAAAAGGCTGATGTATCTTCTGGTTGCCTAACGAAAAATGGCTTATCCTGATCCTTGCCTTAGATTACCTGCCCTTCTATGGCATGGGATAGTCTTATGGCAAAGGATGCTTCGACGACCCTTCAACCTCCAAACGAAAGGCTTCCTGCCCTCTTATGGCAAGGATAGACCCTTTCATTCTGAAAGGCTAAAAAGAGACCTATCATCTGAGTTTAAGGTAATTGCCCCTAATTGCCTTGCAATGCTCATCTTTAATATTCTTTCTCACAATTCTTCGAAAACTGGCTACGCTCATTTACGAGCTAAAGTCCACTTTTTTCTTTCATCTACCTTTTTTAAAAAAAACAAACGAGCAAGCAAAGCAATTAAGAGCCCATGGAAAACCATGGATGCAAAGGGTGCCTTACACCTTCCCTTTGCATAAATTACCCCCGAACTTAGATTTCTTAAAAGGGTTTTTTTTCTGTTTCTTTTTGCCTTTCCGAATTTGTTTGGATAAAATAAAAGTCGGTGGCGACTCTTGCTTACCGCGACATTCCGATTAATAAAAAGTCAGTTCACCGTATTACACAGTGTTTCAATTGTCAAAAGTATGGTCATTATTCTAAAGACTGTCCAAAAACACAAAACAAAAATCAAGAAAGTGATGCAAAGTTTGCAAAACATAAAGAAAATAAGATGATGTCGATGGTCACAATAAGAGATGAAGAAAGATTCAAGGACCAATGGTACTTGGATTTAGGGTGCTCATCACACATGTCTAGAAGGAAAGATTAGTTTGTCAACATAAAGCCCTCGGTGAAGAACATGGTGAAATTTGCAAATGACATTTCTCTAGCAGCTGGAGGTATTGGTGTTATTCAGATTATGAGGAAAGATGGCAAAAGGTTAGTAATTTCCAATGTGTTGTACATACCAGACATGAAGAGAAATTTGCTCAACATAGGGAAGTTGGTTGAAAAAAAACTACGAGGTGTCAATTGAATACAAGATGTTGAGAGTTGTCGCCTCAAGTGGAAGGTTAATCTTGAAGGCTCCTTTGTCTCGGAATAGAACCTTCAAGATTGAACTTAATGTGATAGAGCACAAGTATCTTGCGACTCTAGCTACTAGGGATGAATGGATATGACAATATCGACTTGGTCATCTCAACTTTAAAGAAATCAGAGATTTGAAAAGAAGAAATATGGTTTCAGGGTTACCAGGAATTAACATTTCAAACAAAGTATGTGAGGAATGTGTGCATGTAAAGCATCACAAGAATATCTTCCGCAATGATACATGAAGCAAGTCGAAGGCAATCCTTGAAGTCATATTACTCTGATGTGTGTGATCCTATCCAAGTGGATTCGAATGGAGGTAATAGATGCTTTGTCATATTCATAGATGATTTCAGTCAAAAATTGTGGACTTACTTAATTAAGAAGAAAAGTGAAGTGATCGAGGTATTTGCCAAGTTTAAATCTATGGTCAAAAGATAAAGTGGTCGAAAGCTTAAGGTTTTAAGGACTAATGGTGGTGGAGAGTATGTGTCGAAATACTTCGACGCATTATGTGAAAAAGAAGGGATTGTGCATTAGGTGGTGCCAGCCTACACACCACAACATAATGGAACTGCAGAAAGAAAGAATGAACCATCATGAATATGGTGAGAGTTATGTCGACTGCATCATACATCCTGAATAGATGTCCGACAAAGAAGCTAGAAGGAATTATTCCAGAAGAATATTAGTCTGGTGTCAAGCCTAGCTTGAGTCATTTGAATATATTTGGATCTATAACATATAGACCTGTTCCAGATTAATTGAGAAGAAAACTTGAAGACAAATCGAGTCAAATGATCCTAATAGGATATCATTCGACTGGTGGATACAAGTTATTAGACCCAATGAACAAGCAAATTGTGATCAACAGGCACGTGATCATATATGAGCTTAAGGAATGCGATGGACTGAAAATGTCAAGAAAGATAGTGAGAATCTTATGTGAAGAACCAACTAGTGAAGTCGATAGAGAAGTTAGACAAGAAGAAGTCAGAGTTCAAGCGGCCAAAGCAGACCTCAAAGAACAAGACATATGCCTACAAGGTTGTAAGAATATGTGATTACATCAGATGATGCAGTCAATAATGAAGATGAGTTGGTGCACTTTGCTTTCTATGCAGATGCCGAACCAGTCAGTGCAACTTAGACATTGAAAGATTCGAAGTGTATGAAAGCAATGAATGAGTCCATCGAAGTCAATAACACTTGGTCACTTGTCAAATTGACTCAAGGCAAGAAGGAAATCGATGTGAATTGGGTATACAAGGTGAATTTGAATCCTAAAGGAGAAGTAACTCAAAACAAGTCAAGAATTATGGCGAAATGATTTCTTCAGAAAGAAGAAATCGAATTTGATGAAGTTTTTGCACATGTTCTTAGGATCAAAATAATCAAGTTGGTTTTTGGTCTAGCAAACATGAACAACTAGCACATGTGTCAGATGGATGTGAAACGTGAATTCCTAAATGGCCCCTTAGATAAAGAAGTTTATGTTGCACAACCATTTGGGTTTGTGAAACATGACGAAGAAAGAAAGATGTATAGGCTGCATAAAGCCATGTATGGACTCAAACAAGCTCCAAGAGCTTGGAATAAGAAAATAGACAGTTTTCTAATGGAAAAGGAATTTGTGAATGCACAACTGAGCATGGAGTATATGTAAGAAGAAGTGAGAGTGAATTGCTTATACAACGTCTCTATGTTGATGACTTGTTGAAAATAGGTAGTTGCAAGAAAGAGACCGAAGACTTCAAAGGTGATCTTAGTAAGGAGTTTGAGATGTCTGATCAGGGCGACATTTCATATTTCCTTGGCATCGAATTCTAAAAGAGTAGTAGAGACTTGATGATCTATCAAAGAAGATTTGTAGGCGAAATTCTCAAGAGATTTGAGATGGAAGATTGTAATTCGATTTTGACACCTGCTGAACCAACAGTGCAACTGTCGAATGACTCAGATGAAGATGATGTCGATCCAACCCAATAAAAAAGACTTATTGGGTCATTAAGATAAATTTATCACACAAGGCTTAACTTAGTATACAGTGTATGTATGGTGAGTAGATTCATGCAAAAGGCAAAGGTATCACAACTAGCACCAACGAAGAAGATACTACGGTATTTGAAAGGAACTCTCATCTATGAAATTTAGTTTCTTGCGGCTGATGAAGGAAAATAATATAAGTTAGTGGGTTACACCGGCTCAAATTGGTGTAGTGATACTGAGGATAGAAAATCCACATATGGTTATGTGTTTATGCTAGGTGGTGCACTAGTTGCTTGGTGTTCGAGAAAAGAACCCGTAATAGCATTTTCGTCATGTGAAGCAGAGTACATAACTGCTTCTCTTTGTGAATGTCAAGCAACGTGGATGGTGAATTTGGTCGAAGAGATTATAGGGAAAGATCATGGAGCAATTTCCATGAAAATTGACAGCATGTCAACTATCAATATGGAGAATAACCCGATAGCACATGGACGAAGCAAGCACATCAAAATTAGGTTCCATTATCTTCGAGAGCAAGTAGCAAAAGAGAATATGAACTTGGAACACTACAAAACTGAGAATCAGATTGCAGACGTCATGATAAAAGGAGTGCGGGTCAAAGTGTTTAAAAAGTTAAGATCAATGATGAAACACCTAGATCAATTAGGTGGTGTGTTGAGAATATAATTCACGGTGTCAAAGCATGTTGTTGTCGAAACACCTAGATTTGTCAAAACGTCGAAGCAGGTTTCTCGGTAGGTTTTACGACTTAGGTTTATTTTTCTGTATTTTGAGTTTTGTCTTAGGGAGCAAGCAAACTCAACTATAAATAGGGAGTAACCCTTATTCTTGTATTAGATTAATAATTACAGTTTGCATAATAAAGAGCAGAGAGTTTACTCTGCAGAATTAACGACTCTTCTTTTTTCCCTTATTTTTGTTAAACTCTAAACCCCTTTTTCCCCAATTTATATTTTCTTTCTTCTCCATTGTCATTGTATAGCGATAATTTTCTTGCAACAAAGTTAGTTGATTTACTCGAGTGAAGAAAAAAAATTCAATCCGTTGATTGATTCTTATCCATCAAAACTGATTCGAAATTACTCAAAATTTTAAATTTAATAAATTTTAAAATTGAATATGTTGATATGGTCAAATATCAAACATACTATTAAACAAGTTGAAATGAACTTTTTATTTATTCATAAAATTTGCAGTGTGTAAATTTTTTTCTTAACTTATCATAATTAAGATTTTTGACTTAGAATATGTTTCTAGATAGACACCTCAAACTCAGAATCAGGTTAATCTTCAATCAATAAATATCGTATATAATTATAAAAATTAGTGAGTATTTTGAAAGAACAAATACCTTATGTCTAACCTCAGTTTGGTAATGATAAATATAAAGATAAATATTTAATCTTCTTGGTGTATGGCATGTCACGTCAAATTGAAGACAAATTGTACACCTAAATAATTGAAGATAAATTGCACAGAATGGTTCGGATCATTTTGGCGGAGGGAATAAGCAACGTACGGTTTGTATTCGCAACGTATGAATGGAATTTGAAAAGGAGATTAAAGATAATGAATTGACAATTAGTGAATTGATGTTCTACATTTTGTCTTTACAAAATTATATTTATAATTTTAATACGAGAAAAGAGATGTGCGTGTAAATTAATTTTACACTGTTAACCAATAATAACACTCATATATCTTATCAAATTATTTTTAAATTTTAAATTACTTATACAATTTAACATTTTAAAATAGAGAAAAAGGGATATGCAGTGACAGTGTAAAATATTTTTACACTGTCAACCAATCACAACCATGTATTCAATTAAAACATAATTTTAATTTAAAAAAATTAATATGACATTGCAAGTGTAAGGGTTTTGATTGGATGTATGTGTAAAGTTTGTTTGCACTATCAGTGCACTATCTTTAAACTCTTTAAAAGAATCTGATTAGAATTTATGTAATATTTTTTACACTGAAAGTGCACTCCCATTAAATTCTTTTAATATATCTTTAAAAAATCAAAATTTATTTTATTATTAGACTAATTATCAATTTGATTTCTTAATTTTTGGGCAGCCTAGTTTAGTCCCTAGCAAAAAGTTAATATCTAAATTTGGCCTTTGACATATTTTATATAGAGATAAATCAGTCTCTATATTGTAATCCGTTATTGATAAAATATCTGATGTGAAAAACGATACCAATAACAAAGTATAATAGGGAATTAGGGAAGAGAAGAAGAACACAAGAATTGGTTATAACTGTTATTCTTTCACTTTCTCTTAAAACAAGATTACAAGTTTACAAGAATAACAAATAACCTCTCTCACCCTAAATTAGGATTTGCAGCTTAGCAATGATGAGAGACTAGTATGCTATTTATAATAAAACCTAACATACTAACTAATGGGCTTTTTCAGCAAGGTCCATTACACAAGCCAACTTAATAAACAAGCTAACTTAACAAATTAGGGTTTAAACACTAAAACCTAATTTAACATGCTAACAACCCTAGCATCTTCGACATCTGCATGCTAGATCCATCTTCGACTATAGCATGCACACTTCGACACCAGCATGTGAACAATCCTTCGACTTCATGCTTAACTCTGTCGAACTGTCGAACCAAGAAGCTACCCTTCGACAATACTAGATTTCGATCCAATATCTCACAAATCTCCACCTTGGACCTAACTCTACAACGTCAAGGAACAAACTAGCTTTCTTCATGCAGCTTTATCAACTGCATACAGTGGAAAAACTTGCAACTCGGCAATGTGTTGGTGATCATATCAGCAGCATTGTCTTCAGTCGAAACCTTCAGCACTTGGACTTCTCCACGCTCGATTACTCCTCTGACAAAATGCAGCCTCACATCAATGTGCTTAGTTCGCTCATGATAGGCTGAATTTTTCGACAGGTGTATTGCACTTTGACTATCACATTTAACAGTGATACCTCGACCTTGAAGTTTCAGCTCCTTCGCAAAACCTTCAAGCCATAATGCTTCTTTCACAGCTTCAGTTAGGGCAATATACTCCGCTTCAGTGGTTGATAGAGCAACAACCTTCTGAAGTGTTGCTTTCCAACTAATTGCAGTGCCAAACATAGTGAAAACATATCCAGAAATAGATTTTATGGAATCCATACAACCTGCATAATCAGAGTCGACATATCCTTCTATTACTGCTTTACTATCTTCACCCAAGGCTCCGCCATAAATTAGGACTCTATTCAGAGACCCATTTATGTACCTTAAAATCCACTTCAATGCTTGCCAGTGAGCTTTTCCAGGATTCGCCATGTACCTGCTTACAAGACTTACTGCATATGCTATGTCGGGTCTAGTACAGACCATAGCATACATCAAAGAACCAACTATATTAGCATACGGAATGCTATTCATATAGGCTCTTTCAACATCAGTACTGGGACACTGATCAATACTCAGCTTGAATTGAGGGTTTGTTGGAGTCACAACTGGCTTCGAATTCGACATACCAAACTTTTCGAGAATCTTTCGTAGATATGCCTCTTGAGATAAGCATAACTTCGACTTCTTTCTATCTCTTTGAATGTCAATTCCAAGAATTCTGGAAGCAGCTCCCAGATCCTTCATATCGAACTCCTTATTGAGTTCAGCCTTCACCCTCGTCACATCTTCAACATTGTTGCTTGCTATGAGAATATCATCCACATAAAGCAACAAAATAACAAATGAATTACCAGGTCGAAATCTGAAGTAAACGCAGTGGTCGAACTGACTTCTAATGAAACTTATGCGTGCCATGAACTTGTCGAATCTCCTATTCCACTGTTGAGGAGATTATTTCAGCCCATACAAAGATCTCTTTAACTTGCACACATAATCTTCCTTCCCCTTTTCGACATACCCTTCAGGTTGCCTCATCAGGATCGTTTCATCTAGATCACCATACAAGAACGCAGTCTTCACATCCATTTGTTCCAGTTCAAGATCGAACTGTGCTACCATGGCAAGTAACATTCGAATAGACCTATGCTTCACAACAGGAGAAAACACATCATTGAAGTCGACACCTTCTTTCTGAGTGAAACCCCTTGCAACTAACCTTGCCTTGTATCTTTTCGACGTCACTCCTTCAATTCCTTCCTTAACTTTGAAAATCCATTTACAGCTGACTAACCTTGCCCCAACAGGTTTCTTGATCAGTTCCCAAGTATGATTATCATGAAGAGATTTCATCTCATCATCCATGGCCTTCAGTCATTCAGTCTTATTTCGACTCCTCATAACTTCCTTATAGTGTCTAGGTTCTTCATCTAGAACCTCACTTGCAGAGATTAAGGCATAAGCTATAAGATTTGCATATCCAAGTCTCTGAGGTGGCTTGATGACTCTTCTCGACCTATCTCTCGACAATAGGTAGTCATCGTCAGTTTCCTCAACTTCAGCATCTTCTGCTTCTTCTTCGACTTCATCTGGGATATGCAATTCAGCATCAACATGCTCCACCTCAACAGGAATCTCTACCTGTTCCAGCTCTTCGTCAGATGTTTCTGTACTTCGACCAACATCATCAGTTTTCTTAAAAGCCATTTCAGCTTCATTGAAAATTACATCTCGACTGGTGATACACCTCCTGTGACCTGGCTCTAGGCACCATAGCCTATAAGCTTTAACTCCTTCAGGGTATCCCATGAACATGCATTTCAGAGCTCTAGGTTCGACCTTGTCTTGCCTAATGTGAGCATAGGCTACGCAGCCAAATACTCTCAGTTTGTCGAGATCTGGTGGATGTCCCGACCAAACTTCTTCAGGTGTCTTCATATCTAACACTGTCGAAGGACATCTGTTTATCAGATATGTTGTTGTCGAAACAGCCTCAGCCCAGAACACCTTCGTTAACCCCGCACTAGTCAACATGCATCTGACTCTCTCCAAAATAGTTCGATTAAACCTTTCAGCCAAACCATTTTGCTGTGGAGTACCTGCAGTAGTTCTATGCCTTGCAATACCAGAGGCAGCACAAAAACTGTCGAATGCCTCATTGCAAAATTCAAGGCCATTGTCGGTTCTCAACCTCTTGACCTTTCTGCCAGTCTCATTTTCAACCAGAGTCTTCCAACTTTTGAAATTCTCAAAAGTTTCATCCTTAGTCTTCTGGATGAATACCCATAATTTTCTAGAATAATCATCTACTATGGATAGAAAATACCTCGCTCCTGAATGTGATGGACACCTTGCAGGCCCCCAAAGATCAGCATGGATGTAATCAAGGGATCCATGTGTTCTTTGTTTGCCTTTGTTGAACTTCACTCTGCAAGATTTTCCAAGTACACAGGTTCACAAAACTTCAGCTTTTCGACTTTGTCTCCACCAAGCAGATTTTGTTTCCCTAATTCGACCAGACCCCTTTCACTGACATGGCCCAATCTCATGTGCCAGATTTCTGTCTTCGACAAAGGTTTCGTAGATACAACATTTGTCGAACCACTTACAACTTCAGCCTAAGGGTATACAAGCCTTGTTTCTTCACGCCTCTCAAGACTTCCTTCGACCCCTTCATGACTCTTAGGATACTTTTCTCTCCTTGGAAAGCGTATCCTTTCTTGTCGAATTCACCAAGAGAAAGCAGATTTCTCTTCAAATCAGGAACATACCTGACTTCAGTCAACAACCTTATTGACTCATCATGGAGCTTGAATCTCACAGATCCAACACCTGCAATCTTGCAAGCCTTGTTATTTCCCAGCAATACTGATCCACCATCTTGATCACATAATTCCTCGAACAAGTCTTTGTTTGGAGTCATGTGCCAAGTGCAACTTGAATCCATAATCCACTCTCTTTTCGAGTCACTGCTTGAAACCACAAGAACATCAGATGATTCCAAATCATCTTGAACAATGGCTGCATTGCCATTATCCTTACCTCCATGATCTTTCAGGCGTTCAGGGCACACCTTTCTTGTGTGACTCTCCTTCTTACAATGATAGCATCGAATGCCAGATGTTTCTCCACTGTAAGACTTCGACTGGCTTTTGCCCTTCTTGTCGAACTTACCATTCTTTCGCAAGAATTTTCCTTTAACAGCCAAACCTTCACCAGCAGTCGAAGGTTTATGCTCCTTTCGTTCGTTCAGGTCCTTTGAATATAGGGCTGATTGAACTTCTTCAAAGGTCAGGGACTCCCTTCCATACAAGAAAGTTTCTTTGAAGTGAGCATGGGATCGAGGCAAAGAACACAATAGTAACAGCGCTTGATCTTCATCATCGATCTTCACATCAATATTTTCAAGATCAAGAATCAGCTTGTTGAACATATCCAACTGCTCAGCCAATACTTTGTCTTCAATCATCTTGAATGAATACAAAGCTTGCTTCAGGTAGAGTCGATTTACCAGCGATTTGGTCATATACAAACTTTCAAGTTTCACCCATAACCCTGATGCCGTCGTCTCCTTTGATACCTGCTGGAGAACCTTATCACCAAGGCTCAACAAAATTGCGCTGTGTGCTTTCTCGATCATATTCGTCTTCTCCGCTGCCGTCAATTCTGCATTCATGGCTGCCTCTCCCTTCAACGCTTCCAAACAACCTTGTTGAACCAGTAGGGCTTTCATCTTCAAGCGCCGCAGACCGAAATCATTCACTCCGGTGAACTTTTCAATCTCATACTTTGTTGAAGGCATCTTCTCCATGCTCACCGCACCAATTTGATGTGAAAAACGATACCAATAACAAAGTATAATAGGGAATTAGGGAAGAGAAGAAGAACACAAGAATTGGTTATAACTGTTATTCTTTCACTTTCTCTTAAAACAAGATTACAAGTTTACAAGAATAACAAATAACCTCTCTCACCCTAAATTAGGATTTGCAGCTTAGCAATGATGAGAGACTAGTATGCTATTTATAATAAAACCTAACATACTAACTAATGGGCTTTTTCAGCAAGGCCCATTAAAAAGCCAACTTAATAAACAAGCTAACTTAACAAATTAGGGTTTAAACACTAAAACCTAATTTAACATGCTAACAACCCTAGCATCTTCGACATCTGCATGCTAGACCCATCTTCGACTATAGCATGCACACTTGGACACCAGCATGTGAACAATCCTTCGACTTCATGCTTAACTCTGTCGAACTGTCGAACCAAAATGCTATCCTTCGACAATACTAAAGTTCGATCCAATATCTCACAATATCTTTTTTATTTTTAATTGGGTCTATTTTACTCTCTCAATTATAAAAAAAAAAATTTTATTTTTTAAATCATGTCATATATTTATTTCTATAAACGGAATTCATTTTTGGATGTGTGACATCTCAGTTAATATCTTGTCACACAATCATTATTTTCACTAAATTTCTTCTCACTTATCAACCATAAATCGAATTATGGCATAAACCTCAATATATGTCACATCGCCATAGCTTAAAATCGTAAAAGTTGACATTGAATCGAAGGTAATAATGAGGTATGGTGTTGTTCTTCCATAGTAAAAGGGAAGAGTTCTGGGAGTATTGATTCGAAGGTGTGTTTAAGTTTTAATCTGCGATGGAGACCCAATTGTCATTGTGGAGACAATTCTTCGCAGAGCAACAAGAGTTAACAACCATTCCTAATCATTCATCGTTCTCAAAAACTAGGAAAAAGTAAGTTAGTTTACTAAAACCAGAGTCATTGTGATTCCAAGATATCTACAAAAAGAAATCATCTTTATCGTCACTAAACTCACAAATCCCACTCAACACAGTCATAAAATTTCTCGAATCATTTTTTTTGTCTTTTTTAACCCATCTATAATTTCATAAGCAAAGCAACACCTTATCATAAAATTGTTTGTCTTTGATAAAAGTTATTTAAAATTCCAAAATAACTCGGTGAATCACCTACTTTAGATTGTTAACTAGAATCTTAAACGACAACTTATAAATACATTTCACCAGCAAAAACGATCTAACCTCAATAAAAGTTGTCAACCTACCTGTCAAAACTTGGAGTATTTGCGGTGCGATTTTAACGTTAAAAATTATCTGAATCGTAAGATCAAAAAATACGGTTCGGTTTGGTTTGATTTCATTGATTTGGAAAATAAAGCCGAATCAAACCAAACTAAACTAATGTGATTTGGGTTGGTTCGGTTTTTACAAAAAAATTATTATGTCATACCTAGACATATAGAGAAAATATAATTGTGTTTTATCATTCATACATTACTATAAAAAAAAATTTATAATTGTCAAAATAAGTTTAAAATTTGATACATAAAATTGCGTCTTACAAATTTATTCTAAATCTAAAAATTGATATACATAAAATTGCATTTTTAAATAATATCATATAAAGAATACGATAAATTTATTTTATCAAAATAATATTTATAAATGAATAATATTTTTTTTGTTGATACATAAATTATAATAAATATCATACAAAAAATATAATAAAATACACATACAATTGGTGATTTCTTTAAAGAATTAAAGAAATATATATTGGATAGTAAGATTTCGTAATGTAATGCGGTTTGATTTGCTTTTGTTCGATTTGTTAAATATAAACCGCAAATCAAACCGAACCGCGCAATTTTATTAAAAAATAGTCCAAACACATTCGAATCAAATATTATTTTTGCAGTTTTGATTTGGTTCAATTCAGTTTAACAGTTTTTAATTAAGCCGGTTTGGTTTTTAACATCCCTAACCAAAATAATGAATGATCAATTAACCCTTTTAACAAGTCTATTGCTGTCAAGAAAATCACACATAAATCTCATAAATGTCCATTGACAACTTGTCAATGGTCTTCAATAATACTGAAATTCACATAATTTGAATGAGAGCTCTTTCTTATGTCATTATTTATAATTTTGTTTTTCATATAAAATTAATTATATTCTTTTAATGTGTGAAATTGACAAAGTGACTAATAATTTAGGATAAATATTAAAAAAAATAGAGCATTTTATTTTAATAATCATTTTTTAAAATTAAAATATCATGATATTTTGGTGCAAGTCAATCAATGACTTGGTTCAATGTGATGATTTTGGAAACATCTATAGATAGTAGTAACCATAAAGAAGTTGACCTTGGTACGATGGAACCATATAAAAGCAAAAAAGGTATAATTTTGCACTACACTATAACAAGCCATGAGTTTCAACTTCAACCTCAAGACAGCACAAAAATAGTACTTAGAATTTTGCACACACTATCAATGCATGAACATGAACTCCATGCGTGTAAACACAGCACTATTTTCCTTTTGTATTGTTTTTTCTTTCTCTCTCTATCCTCTTATTGGTTCTCTGCAATCAACCCTTAACTTAATATTCTCCTCATCAGCAAGATTCTCCAAAACACCGTCTTTCTGCCATTCTCTCTACTTTCTCTTCATTGCTTTCCAAGCCAAGAATCTCTCTTGATTCCTCTCCTCATCTCTCTCTTTTTCAACCACTATTAACCATCCATCTACAATGCCTCTTCTTTTCCATCTCTCTCTTTCTCTCTCTTTGTCATTTTCATTCTTCTTCTTCTTCTCTCCTTACCCTCACTCTCCCTTTCATTCTTATGGCTCCTTCTTCTGATATCAACCATCTTTCTCATCCATGTATATATGGTATTCTCTCTCTTTCTCTTTGTTTTCCTTGATCCTATGCACTTAGATTTTCAAAGTTATCTCCTTTACACAATTTCACTCCAACCCACTTGAAAAAATTTGATTTTTCTTGATTATCAACCACCCCATGAAGCTATTACTTGAACTTCAAGCTTTTTCTATTGATTCCATTAAATGGGCATTCTTAAAGTTTTAAAATTTACTAAGAAGTGCCAACACAACACAGACACGGACATGGACATGGACACGGACACGCACATCAGACACACGCTAACTATTTCTGAAAATGAAAGTGATTGAATATAATTACGTGTGTATGCGTCGAACATCATATACGCCTTCAACTGGGCTGAAATGACTGTTCATGAATTCTAACTTTAGTTATTGAATGATGAAAATTTTGGTGGTGAGCAGGAGATTATGTTTCTTCACACCCAGAGAGAAAGTCTGGTTTCATGAAATGGCTTAGTAAGCTTTTCAAAGGTGGGCCTAATAATAGAGGAAGGAGCGGTCGTCATCTTCATGACTCTTCCGAAGAAAGCATGTCTTGGCGTGCTCCATCTAGAGCTTTGGTAAAGATCATCACTGAATTTCAATTTTCTTCAATCATGTATATATTTTAGTACTATTTCAATTCATTTAATCATGCAAACCGGCGATAAGCTGGCCGCTATCCCTTTTTGTTTTTGTGTGTATATTGTTGTTGCCTTTGTTATGAATAGAGGAAATTGCACTATTGTGTTTTAATACTACTGATGTAATTAGGATGATCGTGGTAGAGCTCAAAAGGAGAAAGAGGATTTGGGCCATGCAATGTCACTTTCTTCGTCTGAAGATTCGAAGAGACCGAATGGTAAGTACTTAATTTCCAAAAAAAAAAGTGATTTTCTTTTTGTATAATGACATTTTTAATCAAAGATTAAAGTTTTATTTGCATTTTTATTAGCTCATCAAGGATATAGGTGGGGGGAAGGAAATGGTGAAGATTATGGAAAGGCACTTCATGATAACTATAACTCATCTGCACACCCTCCTTATGCTCCGGCGCCATTTTATCCCAATGAATATAGGTAAAATATTGCAGAAAAATGCGGACAAACACAGACACAATTAGAGTTGTGGCGGTGTAGACGCGCCTATTAAATCTATATTATGGTTGCAGACTGTAGTTTAAAACTATGGTTCTTCTGGCATTACTTATTAATTGTTTGAATGTGTGTGTTTTCCTTTCAACAGAAGAATATGTGGCGGCTGCAGTCAGGAGATAATCTATGGAAATTGTTTAGGTTGCATGGATACTTATTTTCATCCAGACTGCTTTAAATGCCACTCGTGTCGCCATCCCATTACCGAGCGCGAGGTAATGAAATGTTGAGATCATCATTTAATTCTCTTTATGGTTTTGACACATTTTTCATCTGTTTCTGACTTTCTGTTTTGTTTTGTTGATCTAAGTTTTCTTTGTCAGGGAAGCATCCATATCACAAGTCCTGTTTTAAAGAGTTGACTCACCCGAAATGTGAAGTTTGCTTTCAATTTGTAAGATTATTAACCTATCTTTGCTTATTCAAGTTGTTCTGCTTTAAGGTTATTGAATTTTAGTCCATTTCATTCCTTTTGAAACTCATGAGATATTTATTTAACTTTCAGATTCCAATAAATGCTGCTGGTTTGATTGAGTATAGATGTCACCCCTTTTGGTCTCAAAAGTATTGTCCATGCCATGAATATGATAATACAGCTCGTTGCTGTAGTTGTGAAAGATTGGAGGTACTAATTTAACTAACATTCCAAATTGTTTCATACTACTTATTCATATTTTCAAAATAGATATACATATTGGTCCTTGAAGGCGTATATGGACAGAGTTTAAAATCTGACGTTTAAACTGTGGATAAAAAGGGTTTCATAAACTATTTATTATGGTTAAACCATGACAAAATAGGACCCCCGTTTAGTTTGCTACACTTAAATCTTGACTAATCTACACAGTACCTCTGAAAACTTAAGACAACCATGCAGCTAAAGAGTAACTTTTATCTAATCGTTGTTTTTTTTCTTCTTGTTATTTTCATCTTGAAGCCACGGAATACGAAATACTATGGACTCGAAGACGGGCGAAACTTGTGCTTAGAGTGCATGGAATCTGCTATAATGGATACTGGTGATTGTCAGCCTTTATATCATTCAATCAGAGATTATTATGAAGGAATGCATATGAGAATAGATCAGCAAGTTCCTATGCTTCTTGTTGAGAGAGAAGCACTTAATGAGGCTATAGTTGGAGAGAAAAATGTAATCTAAATTTCATTATTTGTTTTGGTTTATTAGTTAATACTTTCAATTGCTCTTAATTTCTTTCAATTGTTTCTTCAGGGATTTCATCATTTGCCCGAAACAAGAGGTTTATGCCTTTCAGAAGAGCAAACTGTCACCAGTGTATGATATTTTTAAACATGTTCATCTGTTTTCTTTGGCTAGAATGTGGAAACTATTATGAACTAGTGTTTGTTTGATGATTTGAATAATTTACGGACGCTTTTATGTTGTTTCAGATACATAGAAGGCCGAGAATCGGAGGTCATCGATTTATAGGGATGAGAACTCAACATCAAAAACTGATAAGAAAATGTGAAGTTACAGCAATTCTTGTTCTATATGGTCTACCAAGGTAACTAAGGACAATGGACCATGCTATTTTCTTCCTAGTGATGATGTTCAAACTGCATTAAAGTTCTGATATTTTTATGGAATACAGGTTACTAACAGGTGCTATACTTGCTCATGAGTTGATGCATGCATGGTTACGTCTTAAAGGTATAAATAAATCCATGTTTTGATCTTATATTGGTATTTGAAGCTACGCCCCTGCAGTCACATATCTTTGCATAGCTACTAACTAAGTTGGTTTAACGAGAGACTGTTATCTTATTCGTGTTAACCTAAGCAGGTTACCGCAATCTCAATCCTGAAGTAGAGGAAGGAATTTGTCAGGTTCTTTCATATATGTGGCTCGAGACAGAAGTTATGCCAACAAACTATCAAAACATGCCATCAACATCCACAGCTTCTTCTTCCTCCTCTTCATCCTCAAAGAAAGGTGCAAAGTCTCATGTTGAAAATAAATTGGGTGAGTTCTTCAAGAATCAAATTGTCAATGATTCTTCCCCAGCATATGGTGGTGGGTTTAGAGCTGCTAATGAAGCTGTTAATAAATATGGTCTACGTAGTACTCTTGAGCATATTCGTTTGACTGGTTTTTTCCCTGTGTAAGAAAGGAACTACACATGTTTTCTTAAGTATGGATTGAAGAGCTTGTTGTCTTTTTTTATTGTTCTACAAGTGTCTCTTGGTCTTTTTTCTTTTTTATCCAACTTGGTCTCTTGGATAGGTTCAAACTAAAGGCAGAGAGAACCTAGGACAACTCCTTATATTTGGTCCTGTGAGGATGTCCCGAAGTCCAATTTGACAATAATATTTATGTATTCAGCTAGTGTTTTTTCTTTATGCATTTAGTTTAATCATTTTATCAATGCAGTTGACAATATGCTGTGTAACATTGCTTTCACAAATATTCTAAAGCAAAGCATCACTCCATTGAATTTTTTTTCAACTTAATAACAAATGGCTTCAAGAATCAAGAATAATTACAATTGAAAGCAACTTCTTATAATAATATGACCTGTTTGAGCTATAAATTGACTACTTTTTTTTAAATAATGTTCAGAATGGCCCCATAACAAACCCAGAGTCATTAACAATGAATTTACTATGACTAATGCTATCATACTATGGGCCAAGTGTAAATCAATGCACAAAAAATAATATTCTAAAATGACAAGAGAAACTCTAAAGTTTTCATGTAACTACTACAGGAAAAATGGGCCACTTCTCAAAAGATAACATTCTGCACAACCCTGGAACTGGACTTGATGCCTTCAAATGCACTTGTAAAAATCTGTCTCCTAAGGCATTGAGTTGAAGCCTTAGCTAATACAGTTCATATGACTCTTCCCTTTTTTCCGAGTATGCAAAAGATTAAGCTCTCAAAAGTCAAGACCCATAAGTAATAAGTAACAGCCTAATATTAAATGTTGTGCAAGTTTCTGTACAGGCAAAAATGTGATTCCCTCCAACCATGAGAATCTATGAAATGAACTTCAAGTGATAAATGTCAACTCTAACGGTCTAACCCTTTTGCATGAATAAATAACTTAATACATTATAAGTCTTGCAAATCAAGACTCCAGAGTTGGCTGGTGTAATCATGCAGTAGTAATCTCTGCTAAAACCATCTTCAACGTCTCATAAGTCATAAAACAGATGCCTACACCAGGCACCACCTTATAGTATTCAGGCAAAATTCCTCTGTAAAGGCCACGCAAACCTTCCGACCGGAATATGTGCTTGAACGTACCAAAAAGACCGGTATTGTACACACGGGCTCGCCCACCGGCCCCCTCAAGTTGCTTCCTCCGTCTGACAAGATCCAAGGGAAATGTTGCTGCATATAGGATAAAAAATATAATTGAACCATATCCATTCTAGTCTAAAAGAGATCCACTGTTACAAACCCCTTTTTATGTGCAATGCACCACGAAATTAGGTAATATGATATAATGACTCAAGTGAGAACCAGAAATCTTATCAAAATTAAACATGATTGAAAGAAATAAGCAATATAAACAAAACATAATTTATTATTATAGTGGTTCTTCTGTTTCTTTGACAAAGTTGAAAACCTGCACTTAAAAAATTTACATTCACAGGTCATGACTAAGAAAGACAGCAGTAAACAAGTACTGAAACCACAAGACTCCACAATTTGTTGTCAAATTGACAAGATAGGTATAGATGAGCAAGTCTCTCTTATGATAACAGCATTTAAATTTAAAACAAATCCTGAACACATGAGAGAAAATGTAAACAGTATTGGGATTGAGAGGAAAGTTGCTAGTATGCAAAACCACATTCCCTACCTGAACATACAGTTGTGGACTTGTGGTAGTGGTGGCACAAAACATTTACAATACTATTGATAAATTGGTTCTACTAGAGTTTTGTATGCATGAAGTTAGTGTCTATAGAATACAGTTTTGACATGAAATACCAAGGGGTAATATATGGCTTCTATTTCTTTTAAGGAACTCTAGTTCTTTTCTATTTTAACAATTTCTGATATCCATTGATGTTTATCATGAGCAACTATATTAAAATTTGTTACCATAATTTCCTTCATTTAAGATATTGCTGAGCATACTATTAGGTTAGTAAGAACAGATTCCTCAGAAACATGCCAACAAGTCCTGAAGAATTTTGATATCCGTCCAAACATTAGGTGAAGGTAACCTAAGTGAGAAGCATACCTCAAAGAGGAAACCTCTCACATTTGGTAACCGAGGGATGGTATATAGGTTCATCCAAGAAATGACATCCCTCGACGGAATCAGCTGCATACCTTGGGGAGACACGTCATAAAATAAAACTTGGGAACATGATCACTTCAGCAAGATATTAAGACAAAAATAAATTTATTGAAAAACAGAAAAAAAATGTCCTTTTGTTGTCTTCCCTTACTAAATTCTCAAATGCCAGATAAAATAACAACTCCATCTTGGACTCTGGTTCTAGGGGTCAGTCTGGTTAGATACTTGGTGCAGTTATCTGCATCAAAAGCATAGTAAACCACTACAGACATTAACTTCTTTATTTAAAATTATTGTTTCTAGAAATTCAATAGGTTGACTAAAGGATTCTTAATTTTAATTTAACTGATTGGTAAACATTTGATGCAACCACACTAAATTAAGCACTCTGATGCCACAGGTGTAGGAAAAAGGTAAAATACCAAAAGAATATGCAAACCCCAATTGCAAGAAACATCAAAAGGCAAATTATCAGGAATACGTATCTGACAAGGAACATCAAAAGTTCAAATAATTAAGAATATTTATGAGAACGAAAATCAAAAGTGCAAGTTATAGTTTTTCCTTTTGATCACTAACCTGTTGATGATGCAATGCCTGAAAGACTGCCACAAGCAAGACTAACAACAACAGGTGAATCATCGGATCTGGTGCACAGAAAAAAATTAATATAATTGTAGTTATGAGGATATACATGAAATAAACGAAAATTGATGGTCAAATTAGCCAGTTGAATTAATTTTGGATTAGTTACCTGTTTGACATCCAAAATGATCTCAAGCTTTCATATACGGAGAAGCTGATTGCTATATTTGGCCCAACAGTCTGTAATCGCACTAGCATGCAGTTAAATACACAAGAAATGAATATATACTTTGGGTAATGGCAAATTGATAATAACAGCATACCAAGAGTGTTGTTCCAAGTCCCTTATAAAGCCCAAGTAATCCCTCTTCCTTGATAATTGTTTGTAAAGCATGCCCAATACCTCTATAGTAGATAAAATTTGTCTGCAAAATTTTAAAAATCGTAATTGATACAAAGAAAAACACAAAAGCAAGAATATTAAGCAACCAGTTGTGTGCGAACACTTAAAGCAAACAGCTCTTGCATATGCATTTCAAAATAAGACAATGTTAAAGTCAGAAGTTCCATGGTCCAAAATAAGACAATGTGCATGTTGTATCTAACAACATTTGACGATTTCAATCTCACCTGCGCAGCAAGCCGCGTTCTTACAAGATCCAAGGGATAAGTAGACGTAGCAGCAGTTATGCCTGCTAGCCCACCACCAACAAAATGTATGCAAAGGTCTGCGCTGACATTATCTTTATTACTTTGCAGTTGAGGAACCGTCCTCAGTAACTGCACATATAAAAAAACCAATCAATATAAAAACAAAATCAAAGAACAAAAGAACATATCAGTCCTCACAGAATACCTATTTCCTTACCTTCTTGTAGTGCTCGTAAGAATAAAAGTTAACTGAAGAATAAGGTAATCGGTGAGCAATTGTAACCAGATTCCCTTTCCAGAAAGCTCTAAACCCTTCTTCATGGATTATTCTTGATGCCTCATTCCATATACTTGCTTTTCTCAAAGTTGCAACATTGGAATGCATCCCCTGAACCTGAAAAAACCAAACAGAAAAAAAAAATACATTTTCATATTTATAGAACATCAAGGTTTTAACATTAACATCCTGAATAAACTAATCAAGTTAGTTCTGGGAAGCATGGACGCCACCAACAAGACCTCTATGCTGACACAGCTACACCCACCGGTAATAACTTAAAAAAGTGAATAAATTAAACTTGATCATAAGTGTCGGTGCAGGTGTGCGACACAGGACACAACACGGACTCGCGAGGTGTCGGTACTACATAGCTAGTTATTCAGTATAATTCTAGAAAAACACATTTTCATAATTCTAGAAAATCAAGCAATCCAGTTCCCAAAACTATACATAGTTAGTTATTCAGTATAATTCTAGAAAAACATATTTTCATAATTCTAGAAAATCAAGCAATTCAGTTCCCAAAACTATCCCAATTCGAGAGACCAAAATCAAATTAATTGACTCATACAATTTGAATAACCAAATTAGTTCTACTCCAATACTAATTAATTAGCCATAACTCAAATATTCCTTTCATATCAGAACATGATAATGAACATAACAATTCAACAGTTGCAAATTAAACCTAAGAACCCTAGTAACAAAACCGAAAGAGATTTTTTATAAAAACAAAAAAAAAAGGAATAAACTTGAAACCTGAAAGAGGATGGTTAATCTCGCAAGTGGCGCCGTACATGTTTTACTAAAAGCGCCGGCAACTCCTCCGGCGAGGAGCTGAGATAGCGTCCCAATCTGTTGCGGTGGCGGTTGTTTTTGCACTAACTTCCGCACACCACCGTCCACCGCAACTCCAACCCTAGCCTCCGTTTGCATCTACAAATTCCAATTTTACCCCTGTTCTTTTCTCTATTTCACTTATAAGCACCCTCTCTTAAAAAAAATTGAATCTTTCACTATCCAAAGAAGAAAATACAAAAATTCCACAAACAACATTGTTTCTCCCTCATCTCTCTCTCTCTCTCTCTCTCTCTCTCTCTCTCTCTGCGCTTTGTGCTTTTTTTCCTCAGCTGATTATAAACGACGTCGTTTTTGCGATTCGCCTTGTTCAAAACGGTGGCGTATTACGCAGGATTTGCTTCGAAGTGTTTAAAGCTTCACGGTGGTGATCTACTGCGGCTAGGTACAAGCTATTATCGTGTTTCTGTTTCGTGATTTTGAAAGAAGACGACGATGTGCGGTGGATTTAGGGTTAGGAGAATAGAAGAAGAGTGTTAGTGTGGAAAGGGGTGTAGAGGATAAATTGCGGTGGGGAATATGAGGTTCTATTTTGAGGAATATGCGTTGGCTTCAAATTAGACAGCTGTAGATATTGTGGGAAGGTCTACGTCGGTTGTTTTAAATGTCCAGTTAAAAGAAGACACGTGTCGTACAAATTTATCATAAGATATTCTTTTTCCACGTTTTGCAATTTGCATAGACCCCACTCTGAGTAGCTTTACTTTACCTCTTGGAAACCTTTTTTTGGTTTGGTTGTTAGAAAAAAAATACGAGTTGAATTTATCAAAATTTGAAGCTTAACAAATAAGTAACACTATTTATTATCGTGATAATCGGCATAAAAAATAACAATGAATCGCGATAATGATTTTTTATTTACTTTTGTGTATAAGGAGGGTCAAGGCTAAAGAAAACAAGAAACTAATCGGAAACAAAACGAGGAATACGGACTCCCACAATATCACTTGCCATTTTTTTTAAATAGGCATCACTAGCTATTATGCTAAGGATTTCACCAGGACAATCTTCAAAAACATGGAGGTATAATCCGTGTAACAAGTTTTTGTTGGTCGGAGCAACAGCACTTTGGTTGGCTTCTCAATGTATAAGGGAGACAAAGACCTCTCCCTTCCAAAAACACAATGTTGAATCTGCTTATTCGAATCATTGCCTTAGTTAATTTTAGGGAGTTTTTTATTTATAGTATTAACAATGTATTTCATGTCTGATAAGAGAAATTTAAATAGTAATACTCATTGGACAGAATCTTTTGTAAAAGTATAAACCTCACTAGAAAGAGTACTCTCAAATCAATCTTTAATATTATAAGGATTCATTTCAAGAAGAAAACCTGTTGAAAGGATACATTCCAAGAAGAAAACATGTACTTAGTCGGAGGCACTTGCATCAAGACTTAATTGTGCTTCACAGGGGATACCACTTATTAATGTTTGGTTTCACGTTTCAAGGTTTAACTTTCTTTGAGAAAACTGTAAACATTTCCTTTCGCATTCACGAGTTTTAAAAAAACATTTTGTCATTTTATTTTGAAAGTGTAATATGAACTTTGTTTCAAACATTATCTTAAAAGCATTTTGCACGATAGAATAAGAGATAAGAATTCCAACAAATTGAGATAAGACTCAAATTTTATTAATAGAATAGTAGTCCGCGAATGGCATAACTCCATGAATTATTACAAAGTTTGAAAATGGTAACTTTAAAGGAAAATGTTACATTAAAATACAATGATCACTATTCTCCCTGATAACTTTGAATATCGATCGTATATCGTTGTCGGTTGAAAGTCTTCGGAAGGTATTCTTCAAGGCAGAAAGTTGTTGCGATGTTCCCGGGGTGCTTTCTTGATCGTTTGGGACTTGCTCACTGTAGCTTCTTGGAGGGACACATCAAGAACGTCGGTCGGGGAAGGAGAGGTTGTTTCGCCATCCTTTCTTTGAGGGATAAGATCCTCAAGGAAGGGGTTAACGAAACCAGGAATGGTTGGGCGCTCGGGAGAGATTATGGTGGAGCGGACACTGTGCTTGTCGCCGAGATTGGCCATAGTATGATTGATGAGGTTTGCTTTTGGTCTACGTTCTGGAGGAGGAAGAAGACTAGGGTAGAAAATGGTTTCCCACATACGGCGCCACTGTTTCAACCTCGGGGTCGGAACCAGAAAGGGCCACAGGCGTCTTGCACGGTGTCGAGGAAGAGGAGAAGCGGGTGTACCTACAAGCTACTCTGATGATCAAGTCAATACGGTCACAGATACGTTTAAGTGTTGAGGATTTGAGAAATGTGTTATCTGACCCTCTCAAGGGAGAAAGTTTATATAATGCCCCCAGCGTGTGGCCAACGGTCCGAGTTTTAGGGCTGAGTCGTGAGTTTAGGCCCAAAACTCCTAAGTGCCAGAATTATAGGAGTATACCTAATAATTCTGGTGGGCTGCTCGACACTAGCCATTAGGCGAGCAGAAGGGCGGATGTGGTCGACACAAGGTGAGATCTGGGGAGCCAAATGAGCGCCTAGAGACATGAGAGCGGAGCTGGTCAACAAAGTGGCGACGTGCTCGTGTCAGGCGCGGGAAGAATGTCTTCTCCGCCCGTGAGTGTTTGAGCCTAGGTTATTGGACCGTCTCAGAGGTGGATGGCCGCTTCTTAGTATCGGGCAGGTCCAGAACAATTATAATTTTGCATTCTTTATTTACTTTTCAATGGAATGTATCTGGATGCTGAATATTTTAAATTTTAATTTGAATATTAAAATTAATAAAATTGTAATTTTTTAAGGACTTTCAACATAATTACAAAATTATATTAAAATAAAATGGTTGGTACACACATGTAACAAATAGAATGTACCTTTTTTTTTTTTTAGTTTTTGGAGTTTTTTTTACCTATCTTTCATATTCTTGATTTTATTAATTTATGCTTCATTCATTTCATATTGTTTAAGTTTTTTTTTATATTAAGAATAGTATAGTACCAGCAAATTTCATTAAGTTTTTTTTTTTGTATATTAAGAATAATATAGTACCAACAAATTTTTTGTCTCATCTTCTGTCAGCTTCACAACAAATTCATTAAAACTCTTCTGATAGTTGTGAAGTACAACTCCGGGTTCAAAATCACTGGATGAATACCCATTTATATCATTAAATCATTAGATAAACAATTGTTAAGTCTGTTTGTTATTTATGGAAATCATTATGAAAATGCTCAAAATATTAGAAGAATTCGCCAAGCATAGAATAAAGTCGTTAGGAAAAGTAAAGAGTTTGATAAACGAAGTTGTGGTGTAAATAGTGTTTATCGCAATTGACTCAAAGATATGGTTGATAAAATCAAGTTATCTTTTCAAGCTACAATTATCGAAGAGGCACCCGAACCACATCTGATTACATTGGAAGAAGTCGATAAAATGCAAGAAAAACTCTCAATATAAAGGTAGAGAACGGAAATTTGATCAAGGAAAATGAAGATCTAAAAGAATATATTTAAAAATTGGAGAATATGGAATAAAATACGAAAAGGAAAAAAGTCGGGACGAAATACCAAACTTCTACAAGTAAATAACATGATGAGAATAAATAAGATTAATTTTGTATTTTGTGCTCTTTAAATATTATTATGAATGTGTATTTTTAGTAGTTTCATTGTAATTGGGACTCAATGTGCCTTTTAAATATTATTATAAATGTGTATGTTTAGAATTTTCATTGTAGTTGTGACTCATTGTGCCCTTTAAATATTACTAGATTGTCGACCCGTGCTCCGCACGGGTATATTAGAAATAAAATTGCATTATTTAATAATAGTTAATATTTGATTTTTTATTTGCATATATTTAAATTATGTTTACAATTATACTATTAATTTTTTAATGAGAAACAATAATGTAAAAAATGTTTTATAATATTGTTTTTTTAAGGTTATCAGAAAATCTATTATGTTTCAATTTATATATTAAAATAAGTAAGTTATTTTTAACATTATGAGCATAAAACTATTTGAACTATATTAATTTTAGCATTTAACTTACAATTTAAATTATTTTTAGTACAAATGAATATAATAAAAATAGATGTATTTATGTCAACAACAGTCTCATAAATCTCAAGAGCAACAATGATATAAGAATTAATAATAATTAATAATAATATATTCAGCTAACACTATTAAAAATAATAATTATAATATTAATAAAAATATAATAAATTTCAATTAAAATATTTAAAATTCATAAAAATAATATGAATTTTTTAAAAAATTAATAAATAAAAACGCATAAAAATAAAAATATTTTGGGATTTAAATTTACAAAAATATAAATATTATTTAATCTTTTAATATATATAATAGATAGTTAAGATATTTTAGATATATATATATATATATATATATATATATATATATATATATATATATATATATATATATATATATATATATATATATATATATATATATATATATTAAATTTAATGATATGACATTTCCATTCTAATTCAATTTTTTATAGATATGAATATTGTAACTTAATTATTAATAGCAAATAAGTAACAACTCTAATATTAATAGTAAATATATAACAACTCTAATAATGATTCTTAATATTGTAACTTAATTATTAATAGCAAATAAGTAACAATTAATATTAGCAAATGTATAACAACTCAAATGTATAATAACACTGATTACTTAGAATATGAGAAGTGTAACAATAAATAATGAACTACAAAATTTTATAGAAATTAAATATATATAATAATACCCTTATAATAATTGATAATGTAATTTCTTACAGTGTTAATATTTAAAAGAATTGAATAAAATAAGAATGTGAGCTATAAGTGTTGTTAATAAAATTTAATATATTTATTATTCATATTAGTTACATTGTATCTCATCATTGTTTAAATATAAGGATATTTAAAATGAGATAATAGTCTTTAGTATTTAAATCAGCTATTTTCATAAAAATGATATTATAATTGTCTTCATCAAAATTAAACCTGCAATGCCAAAAATATACTATATCAAGCAAGAAACATTATCACCATCACAAAGTTTCGGAATCTATAATAGAGTAAAGTTGTAGAGAAGAAAAATGGTTACTAATCAAATAAAGAATTAATTGTATTTTATATCATACTTTAGAATTAACACACAAACCATCTAATATGCACATAACAATCAACTTTATATAATTGATAATTGCCCTTTTTTTTTCAATAATAATAATTTTTTTAAGGTTTCAACTACTTTTGGCATTTTATACAAAGTAATATTAATACACCAATAAGAAAGTTTCTTAAGTAGTATTAGTTAGACTTTTAATAGCGTTCCATTACTGTTGTTATTTATTTTAAAGCATCAACAATCTACTTAGATTAGTTTTAAAGCATCAACAATCTACTTAGATTAGGACCAGATAAATACATTTGGAAACAATAGAGTTATGGAACATATCCCATCGAAACTCTTATTCTTTTTATTTTTTGTTTTTCCTAAATTATGAGCTTTCATATTACAATGTCTACTAATAAAACTAAAACTCAAAATTTCACATAAGAGCTCTGCACTCATGAATAATATCTTCAACGCGTCATTTTGGACTTTTATGCTTTGAATGTTATTTTTCATTGACAACGGAAGACATCATTTGATTCCCAAAGTTTCAGCCATGCTAGAGTCAATACTCAATAGTAACTACCTCTTACTTGCAAGCTTCCAATACAATTTCATTGTTCAACACTCTTATAACATAACTCCAAATTGTGAAACTATCCCTGTTACCCCTACAACATTAGTTATGAAGTTAATATTAAATAAAATAATAAGAGAAATAGGAAGACATTATTTCAAAAATAAATAACATAAGGTAGAGGAAATAAGAGAAAAAAAGTAAAAGTTCTTATATATGAATATATCTATTTGTTATTCATCGCCTCCATGAAACCTCCCCATAAAACTGTTTTTTCTCTTTCATCTTTCACACACATAAATAGATGAAAATGAAGAAATGATTTTAACGTATAAGACAGCTACATCCTTGAACAAATGTTGGTTGAATCTATGGTATATATCCAAATGTCATTTATAATTATAATACAAATTCAACATCCTTGTACGTGAAAAATGGAGTGCAATTAGGAAAGGTTGGAAATAATGGATGATAAATTTTAATGTTTGTCTTTGGTTTAGTTTGTATGCTATGCTATAGAGGGACTGAGATGGCCTTTATATATTAGTTATTGAAATTATGGAATTAAATCTATATTTATGAGTGTTTAAGTGAGGTGAGTAAACTGAAATTGCTACACTAAATTAATATTAATGGTGGATTGGAGAATATAATGAGTTTACGTTATACTACTATAGAATAGGTGGAGAATTAAAATTGCAATAAACTATTTTCATTTTATTTGATATACCATCTTCAAGTAATCAAAAAATTAAAAGAATTAGGATTTTCCCTAGAGCTGTTATCATGAAAAATTAATCAAAATATACATTAAAAATAAATATATTTTCAAAATAACTAACAATAATAAAAAAATAAAAAAAATTATATTTTCTAATTTGAGAAAATATCACTATGTAATTATTATTAATCTTTTATTTATTTAAAAATCAAAAGGTCGTATTTATTTTAAGAAAATAATATCAATTTTTAGAATTAATTAGTTATAAAAAATGAGCTATTGAAATTATGAAATTTAAACTATATTGAATGAGTTTTTAAGTGAGGTAAGTAAAATGAAACTGTTATACTAAATTAATTTTAATGGATGATATTAATGGTGGATTTGGGCATTAAAATTGCAATAAACTCTATTCATTTTATTTGTTATACAAACTTCAAATAATAAAAAAATTAAAAGAAATAGGGTTTTGCCAAGAATTGTTATCATGAAAATTAGTCAAATATACATTAAAAATGATTACATTTTCAAAATAACTAACAATTATAAAAAATACAAAATATTTATATTTTGAGAAAATATCAATATGTATTTATTATTTATTTATAAATCAAGAAGTCATATTTATACAGAAAAAAATATCGATTCTTGAAAAGAGACAATATGTACATGGGGTTATACATATAACAATAATTAAAATTAAAAAAGAATTAGGGTTTTGCCAAGAGTGGTTATCATGAAAAATTTGTCAAAATATTTTCAAAATAAACATTAAAAGTCATTATATTTTTAAAATATTTTCAAAATATACATTAAAAAGAATTATATTTTTCATTATTATTATAATTATAATTATATTATTTTTAATTGTTCGAATAGTAACTGAAAGAGTTATAATTTGGTGACTTATAACCAACTAATTTTTTCATCACATTAATATTTTAGTGTATATTAGATAGAGAGTTAGAGAGAGGGATAAAAATAGAGAGATTTACAATTTTATTATAATATTAAATTAATAACTAAATATATATTTTATTATAATTTTTTAAACTTATATTTTAGAAATGATAAATATATATTAAAATTGTATTTAGATTTTTTTATTTATTCTTGATTATAAATTATTTATATAAAATATTTATTTATATACTTTTTTGAATAATTATGATTGTAAATAAAATAATATTAATAATAATAATATTATAATATTCATCCATCACTATTAATAATAATAATATAAATAATAAATTATTTTTTAATATTAGATGAATATTATATTATAATTTATTATTTATATTATTATTGTTATTATTATTATTTATATTAACAATCGTGATGGCTGATATTATATTATATTATTATTATATTTAAAAATATAAATATTATGTTTATTATTATTATTATTATCATTATTATTATTATTATTTGAATTATTATTATTATTTGAATTATTATTATTATTTTATTATTAGTTTATTATTATTTTGTTTAATATTATTGTTATTATTATTATTATTTATTTTTAATGTAGGGACAAAATAGTAAAAATAGAATTAGGGTTTATGTTTAGATTTGCTACCAAGGTGACATGTGGCTAGGGTTGCCATCATGACAACCTTGGATTTATATTAAGTAGATTATGAGGTGTATTTTTAGTATTTTCATTCTAGTCGTGATTCAATCTATTCTTTCAATTACTCATACTCATAACGACACACATGCATAACATAATTAAATACTCCCCCGTCTCATAAAAAGTGTCTCATTTGCACTTTTTTCATGTATTTTGAGATTCTTGCATATTTTGCTTATTTAATATTTTTTGCGTAATTAATAATAAAAATACTATTTTGCATGTGTTAGTATGGAAATTTTAGCTGAAGAATTCGATTGAGAATAGTAATGACCACATTTCAAAATATTAAGTGTAAAGAGACTCATTCATAGTTTTGACATATTAACCATGTCGACTAAAGATGGTTTGACTGTAACCAATCGTTAGTTGGTCCAGTGGTGATTGGCGCTGGACTTGGTAGGGAGAACCACGGTTCGATCCCCCGCAACTGCGATCGGGGGGGGGGATGGAACCACTTGATTCCAGAACTCGCCCCCGAACCGGACTAAACCGGTGGTATAAAGCCAAAAAAAAAGATGGTTTGACTGACTTATCAGATGATTTGTGATATAACGCCCGATTATTTGATTATTTATTTGATTAAATAGTATTATATTATATTATTATTTTCGCTATTATCGGTCGATAATTTTATTTGTGGAGAATTAATCTATTTCACCGGTAGAATATCGTTAGAAATAGTATTTGAATTTATTTTGAGTTAGTAAGCTTATTGGGCCTATTTTGACTAAGTGAAGAATAAGAATGTGGTATTGGTTATTAAGCCCAATGTTATTTACTAAAGAAAATAGGTTTTAGTGTTAGTGTTAGAGGGAGGAAAGTGTAAAGAGAAAAATCATTTTGGGAAGAGAGGAAGCTAGATCTTGAAGAGGAGAAGCCAAGCTTGGGAGATTCCAACCCAAGTGCTAGGATTGCTAGAGTTTTCTTCAACCCAAACAAGATTAGGATGGGGTTCTCTTCCTATAATGGGGCTTATGAGCAATTGTATGTTGGGATTAGGGATTTAGATTTTGCTTACTGTATTGAATATGTTCATTGCTGAATGTTTACAATTGTCATGCTATTTGTTTCTAGAAATTGAAGTTGTCGTTACTATTGGTGCTACTTATATGATTCTGAAACTTCTATGTTGGTGTGATGTTGTAGTTGCTATCTGTGTTACTAAATCGTATCTGAAATTGTTGTGCTATTTTGTTAACGCGATTCTGGGATTAATATATGTGAGAACCTTTGACGGGCGGCAATGGTTGGAAGGGGGTGCCGCTCGTTAATTACTAACTTGTTGTTCATTTTTATTACTTTTATAAAAAAAATTATTAGTCTCTCTGGTTATCCGTTAACCTTTATTTATGATAATGCGTGAACTATAAGTCTTGTTATCATCACTTAACTACCTTGTATGAAGGTTATGTAGTAGTACACACTTCTATTTCACGCATGATTAAGAATTGATTTAGTTTCACTTTGGAATTTGGCTTGTAGAATTGTTTTCTTCTGTGCCATGTTTCATTGTATGTTCCATAGCCTGGGAACGAAATTTAATTGTGAAGTGATACAAAATTGAATACTATAATTAGGAACAGAAATAGAAGTGGACTGAGATTAAACATTGGGTTAGTTTATAGTGGCTCGATTTCCTTACATCAGTAGTATGAAATAATTAGCAGAGTAGCCATTAACAACAGAATCTCGAGTTGGAATTTAATGAATAGCAGGGAGTTAGTATATAGCAGTACATATTGGGTTTAACCGAATAAATCATCTTATCGATAATTAATTGAATCGTGTCCGATTAACCGGTATTGGTTTGTGATTATATCATTGACTTTGTCGTGAATATCTTATAATGGGGGTTGCTAATAGCTTTGACCGTTGATTTGATGAATTGTCGGAATTGTCCGTTGTTATGTGAAGTTGATGTATTACGTGTGAAGTATTATTGCCTTTTATGATCGGTGATAATGATGTTATGGGTGTGTGCCTTGTGACGAACGTTTTGTGAAGTAAATGATGATAATGATATTGTGTAATGTTTGGTTCATCGAGTCGCATACATTTGCATATATATCGTGACGGCCTGGATTGGTAAATTAGTGACCAAGGCTTATGCCTTGTGTCTCTGAATTGGGCAATTGGTGACGGGGGCTGAAGCTCCGAATTGTACCACATGCATATACATGAGTCATGTCCCATATGTCATATGTGATTGATAATTGTGACGTTTTGTGACTATATAGTGATTGTATTCTGTGTCTTGTTTTATGACGAAAGTATGTGAATTGTGCATTGAAGACTTTTTTAGTAGAATGATGATATCAATACTTGTGAATGCAATTAACCGAATATGTATAATTTCTAATATATGATTTATCATGCGCTCAATTATATGAATTGATATCTCACCCTTTCTTTGTTTCGCCGTTGCCTTTATATTGGTAACATGCAGGTGATTCGCTTTAAGGAGAGGTTAGCCGAGTTGGTCTTGAGTCGTTGTCACTCTGATACGAAGCACTCGGGGGACGAACGAGTTGATTTACTTGCTTTTGGATTATTATGTTTTGGCAAATACTTGAGTTGTTTAATTGAGATTGTCACTTTAAAGTGTGTTAATTGTTGAATTAAGATGCTATGAATCCTTGAACTAATTGTTGAGTTTCCGTTGCACTTCTGTGGAAGTCGATTCATGTTAAAGACTATCATTTGATGTTTCGGTTCTCCCGTATTTTTGTGAATGCTATGTATCCGCTTTATGCGACGAGGTGATTTTGTTTTTGAGAATGAATATGTGATACCTTAATTATTTGTTTTGTGAATTTTTATACTCTGATTTTATTTAAATTCCGTGGGTAGAATTGGGGTGTTACATGTGACATAGTGTATTTTAACGCTCACGAAGCATGAAAGAGTACCAGGAACATATCAACAAGATTATGATCACTTTCTCTTCAAAGCATGTGCATAATCTCAAAAAGATTTGAACTAACCAACACTTCGACGTGGAGATGTGATGTATAAGTGTTAAGTTCGACGCGCTCATCAAATGTTGGAGACTTAGTATATTAAGTCCAAAGATTAGGTGATTTTTAACACTTCAATATAGTTTGAACAAAACATCCCTCGATAGGAACGATTGAAACTTGTAAAAATATTTTTCAGATGGTGAGACAGCAGTTAGAAGCAGTTTCCAAAACCCGAAATATGTGGAAGTACATCAGAAGATGGAAGCTAGCAGAGTAGGGTATGAGTCGAACATCTTAGGAGTAACTGTTATTGACGATTACTAAAGAATTACTCCCTCTGGTCCCATTTATAAGAAAAGATTCCCTTTTTAGATACATTGAATAAATAATGTATCTGGACAACATATAGTTCAGATACATTATTTATTCAATGTATCTAAAAAGAGAATTTTTTCTTATAAATGGGACCGGAGGTAGTAGTATATAAGAAAAGTTCAATGATGTAATAAAGGTCATATATAGAAACATTTTGAGAGAAAATGAATGAGTATCCGTCATTTCTTTAAATTCTTTAAGTCTTTTCAATCGAAGTATTTAATTTAATGACATTTATTATGCTTTTTATCTATTTTCTTTTTCCAAAACAATTCTACATTGTTTCAATTAGAGTTTATGTTCAATTTGTCAACATCAAACTTCTAAGTTCAAATTAGAAACACTTTTTGTTGTACTTTTCCGCACAAATTGTCCTTAGAATTTTTTCCAATTTAATCCATTAAGTGAACTAAAACTTGTAATTTGATTTATTAAAAATATCAGTAAAAAAATGGCACGCCCAATGAGACCCTTTTGTGCAAGAAATTTTAATTTTTGTAGAAAAATATTGTGTCTTTTATTTTGTTCGTCGTGTATGAAGTGTCTTCATTTGTTGAGTGTTTATGCGTATGAAGAATAGTAAGACTCTTTCTGAAATGACTCGTCCAACGTTAAAGAATCACCCCTTCCCCAGAACAACGCTCCAAATATAAAAGAACAATCGACCAAATTGAAGGTTGGTAATGCATGAACTTCAACAACTAATAAGTGCCAAAATGTTGATATTTTGAGTATATATTTGTGGCACTTATCGATTCTATTCTTATGGTTTTTGTAATAAAATCCCAACTTTTATGTATATATTAGCATACTTGAGTTTTAATTCATTTTGTGTACCGTTGTATAGTTTTTCCTTTGTTTTATAGGTATTTATGCTTATTGGAGCTTCGAGGAATAAAATGTCGAAGGCACGACTTCGATTACACAGTTTTGGAGCTAAATAATGAAAATTATGTAGAAATCCCGCTAAGCGAAGCTCCCGCACGCTTAATAAAGATTTCAATTCACAAGCTAACTTCAAGCGCGTTTCTTACAACGCAAAACAGAGGCGAACCAAAATTTTGTGACCGCATAGCGGAGCCATCTCGCTAAGCGAGATTATCTTTACTGTTGTAGATATTTTGTGTGATAAATGCAGCCTGCTTAGCAAGCCTAGCCCGCTTAGCGAGCCTGCGTAAACTTCTCTTTATATTCTTTCAATTGAAACATTTTAGGGTTATTTTTTTGGGGAGTTTTTGCTCCCAAGTTCATCACCTTCATTCTTAGAGTAGGATTAGCTTAGAAAACAACACTGGGTCATGCACTTGGATGATCAGAGGTAGATTTCTCATTAATCGGAGCTGAAAACCAGCGAGATGTTTGGTTTATCTCTTCTCTTCTTTGTGTATTTCTTTTGTGTTGGGTTTTGTTTGTATATTTACTCAAATCTTATGTATATTTATCGCCCATGGAGTTATATAAAACTTGCTTTACAAATCTGTGTTGATTGTTGTCCTGGATTTTTGCTCTGTGTTGGGGATTTGGGTTGCTTTAGGGATAAACTGCTTGAATCCTTATCTAGGATGATTATCTGTTAGTTTCTCAACTCTAGAGATAGATTTAGAGCTAACATTCACTATTTGTGTTTGAACTTAATGCTTTCGTGTTTGAGCGGCGCGCGAGAGATCGTCGACACGAGAATACGGATGTTCGCGCAGCTTTGCGTTAGATATAACCTTGGTTGTGAGTTGATCTCGCAGGTACTCCAGAGATGGACACTGATGTGAGAGATACGTGATAACATAGACGAGTATTGTAGGTTGATTATAACTGGTCGATAAGTTTAAGTTTGTACGAGTGAGTATATTTGCATGTCTGATAAGTTATTTCTCTTCTAAGAATGTGTTTAATTTTCCTGTCTATATCTTTTTACCTTTTATCCATTCAAACCCAAGCTCGAAATCATATAAACTGTTGAATGGCATTCCACCATCTCTGTAGACATGATAATTCCCGGATAAATATTTCCAAATTTTTTGTTGTTTGTCGTTGTGCCTGCTTCAGCAACAACCATTGGAGTAAATCCTCCTATTATAAGCCATATATCAGTATCGATGATATCACCTGAAGTGGTGGCTTTCCCACCACATTCATCAAGTATTTCAACTACCCACAAAGTTACACATGCAATAAATGGACCATATGCCTTCTTTTCTTTGACACTTTATGTTACCCTTGGTAGTAGGGACTACCCTTATGGCATGCAACCTATTATGATGGCAGACATATAAACTAACATATCAACATATGCATACGATGAAATGTCTATTGCATCACCTCTTCATCCATACTTAGCGTTAGGATTTATTATAAGCAATCCTAGTCGAATGACACAACCACAAGAAGGGTTAGGATATATCCCTCTAGTTATGCCGCCTTTAACCATTATTTCACTCTAGTCTTTGAGGCAACAAATAGATGAAAGTAATCATGACATGGTTAATATGCTTACGCAAAAAATAGGCATTATGTTTAATCTTTTGATTCATAACACACTACTACAAAACGTGCATACAACAATGCCAAGGTTACAACGAATTCATATACACAGTTGTAATAGGTTAAATTTTTTGTGTGCGGTTAATATCTAGATTTATAAACAGTAATTTAATGACGGTTGCCCTAAAAAACCTTGGTAACAAATTATGTGTAGTAAGCTTCGATTACCAACAACAACATTTTTCCATTTTTAGAGTACATTAACCGTGTTTCACTTGAGTCCCTTATTTAAAGCATATATTGAAAGTGATTTAACAACGGTGGACTCAATCAACCGTTGTCAGAAGACTTAAATTTCCACTACGGTTGTGTTGTCCAACCGCGATTAAAAGGTTTACTGATAAATTAAAACAAAACTTACTATGCATTTCTTTCATAAAATGTCCTAGGCGAACAAGCGAACCAGAGACGACAATGGTGGCGTAAGATTCATTTGGAGCTCAAATCTTCACCCTCTTTGTTCATTTGAATCGAAACTCTTCAACATCTTCATTCCTTATGTTCATAAGATTCTTCAGCTTCGAGGTATAGTACTCTTCATCTTCGATTTTAATTCCTTGTTTTTGGGTTTATGTTGCTTTCTTCATATTTCGTTCATGTTGTATATGCTCAAGTCAGTATGAGAGTACATGTTTCATATGCTTTAGGTTTAGATTTGCATATGCATATGCTTTAGGATTAGATTTGCATATGTATATGGTTTAGTTTTTAGATTAGATTTTGGTGTGTCATTCACATTATTATTTGTGTATAAATTTCAGAAGTTTTTATGGATCGTAGTTGGATGAAAGTCGATAGATTAGGTCTAGATTATGAGAAAAGAGTTCTTGAATTCCTTGAATACACTGATAAAAATCTTTCCGATAATAATGGTATCTTTTTTAACTTCCTTCAATGTGATAATATAATGTAAATAAAATGGATGAAATACGAAGATCTTATTTAAAATGGGGTCCATATCAAATGAATTTAGAGCAATATCCATTATCTGGTAAAGAAGATCATCAAAGACGCTTTCAACACGCTTGGTTTAGCCTTTTTCCTTCATGGTTAGAATATTCACCTTTAGAAGATGCTGCTTATTGCTTACCATGTTATCTTTTTAGCAAAAGACCAAGTGGACGTCATGGTTCCGATGTCTTCATTTCTACAGGTTTTAGAGGTTGGAAGAAAGTTAGAAATGGAAAGAATTGTGCATTTCTTAAACACATAGGGAAAGATCCTTGTTCACCACATAACAATGCTATGAAATCTTGTCAAGACTTGTTGAATCAAGATGTTATAATGATGAAGTTGCAAAAGTTATGTTGGAAAATGCTCCATCTAATAGCAAGTATACTTCACATCTAATTAAAAAAGAGATCTCGCACATTCTTTCAAGTAGGGTGAAAAAGTATATCCGTGAAGAAATTGGTGATTCCAAATCTTGTATAATTATAGATGAAGCGCGTGATGAATCCAAAAAAGATCAAATGTCTCTTGTTTTGAGATTTGTTGATAAAGATGGTTTTATACAAGAGAGATTTTTTGGCCTTGTACGTGTTAATGACACTACATCTTTAACTCTTAAGCAAAAAGTTTGTGATATACTTTCTCTACATAATCTTGATGTCTCTAACATTCGTGGTCAAGGGTTTGATGGTGCTAGCAATATGAGAGGGGAGTGGAACGGTTTACAAGCACTTTTTATGAAGGATTGTCCTTATGCATATTATGTTCATTGTTTTGCTCATCGATTGCAACTTGCTTTGGTTACTGCATCAAGAGAAGTTAAACCAATTCATCAATTCTTTGAGAAGTTGACTTTAATTGTCAATGTTGTTTGTTCTTCTACAAAGCGCCATGACGAGTTACAAGCTTCCCAATTAGATGAAATTGAACATTTATTAGAGATTGGTGAGATTGTAACGGGTTAAGGTGAAAATCAAATTGGTACTTTAAAGCGAGCAGGGGATACTCGTTGGGGATCACATTTATCTTCTATTTCTAGCTTGATAAATATGTATGAAGCAACTTGTTCTGTTTCAAGAAAATTTGCAAAGGAAGGATTAAGTTATGCTTCACGTGGAGATGCAGATAGTGCTTACAATTATTTGAAGTCATTTGATTTCATATTCATATTGCATTTGATGAAAGAAATTATGGGGATCACAAATATTATTTGTCAAGCTTTACAACAACAATCTCAGGATGTAGTTAATGCTATGCATTTGGTTTGTTCAATAAAAACTCTTATTCAAGAATTAAGAGAAATTGGTTAGGATGAATTGTTTGCTATTGTGAAGTTTTTTTTGTGAAAAACATGATATTGAGATTCCTGATCTTAATGATGTCCATTCAACAATAAGATTTGGTCATTCTCGTCTTGAAAAAAATAGGTAACCATTGAGCATTGTTTTAGAGTTGAAACATTTTTCACTACCATTGACAAACAATTGCAAGAGTTGAATAACAAATTTAGTGAGCAAGCGATTGATTTGTTAACTCTAAGTTGCGCTTTGACTCCAACGGATAATTACAAGGCTTTTAATCTTGATACCATTTGCACTCTAGTTGAAAAATATTATCATATGGACTTCAATGAGTAAGAGAAGACTAATTTGAAATTTCAACTTCGGTATTTTATTATTGACGCTCGTCAAGCATCAAGTTTGAATAATTTTTCAACTATTCAAGAATTATGTTCATCATTGGTTGCAACTGAAAAGAAGGAAATTTATTATTTGATTAATAGACTACTCTGCCTTATCATGACTCTCCCTATATCTACAACTATTACATAAAGATCTTTTTCGGCAATGAAAATTATCAAGACAAGGTTGAGAAACAAAATGGAAGCTGATTTTCTAGGAGATAGCATGACAGTTAACATTGAAAGAGAAATTGCTGCAAGTATTGATTCTGAGACTATTATTGATGATTTCAAGCTACTAAAAAATCGTAGAGCGTTACTTTAAGGTATTTTTATGTAACTCTTTAACTATTTCATGTTTAACTTTGTGTTTATTACAATTTAGATATTTTATATACATTATGGTACTTGCCAATAATTTCACGATTTAACACGAAATTAGATGACATTTTTATCTTTTATTTTATTTGATGAGAGATTATGATAGCACTTTTCGAAAAGTGCCAAGAAATATTCTTATAAAAGTCACTTTAAAGAGCACTCTTATTTCCTTCAGTATATAATAGCATTTTGAAAGAAGTGATTTTAATGGTATCACCCACTAATAGCGCCCCGACTATAAAAGGCTATTATAAGCCTATGTGTAAGAATTTTAATAACACTTTTTATAAAAGCCTTATTAATATAGCGCTATTATATTTTAAATTGTAATAGTGGTTGCAGCAGCGACAAAGAAAGTGAGACGTTGTTGACGAAGCGCGAAGGAAAGTGAGACGTTGTAGTGAGACAATGAGACGTTGTTGATGAAGATAACTGAGACTTTACAGTAGGAAATAGAGAGAGTGAGATGTTGTTGACGAAGAGGTGTGACGTTGCAGTGGGAGATAGAGTAAAATGTTGGGGTATACAAACAACCTAAATATAATTTGTTGTGTACAACAAATAACTTAAAAATAACGGTAACAATATATATATATATATATATATATATATATATATATATATATATATATATATATATATATATATATATATTCAATTTATTTCACTTAATTGTAACAATTTGGAATCGAACTTGTGTTTTGATAGAAGTAAATAAACTTTTTTGTCAGGTGGGAGTCACCTCACTTAATAAATAGACTTCTTAAGTCATTTAGTAAAAATAGGCGATTTAAGAAATCTAATGTAAATTACACATTTTTATTTAATCTCTGTTAGGTCATTTTTAAAAGCACTCGACCAAACCAAGTTATAAATATTTATAGAATTGTCATTCCGTTGCTTCTTAAGTCAGGTGACAAGTAAACTGACTTGAAAACTTTGACTTAAAAGTTAAAAGATATTTTTGTACCAGTGCTGAATATTTTTTTATATGTGAGATGAACCGAGTTAATAAATATTATAAAGTTTTTTTTTTTTTGGTAAAAAAGAGGGCCAGAAGCCCAACAGTGACACCGACTGAAACAAACAATAGAGGAATTTATTGGGACTGCCGTGACTTTTTCAAGTCGAGGGAGTATGGTTTTATTTATTAGGTTTACTCAATTCTCACTTACTCCAACCATCCCCTTTTTCGGAACCAAATTTATTCAGTCAGCAATTTGTTTCACTTAGTTTTTTTTGAAAATTTCTTCACCCACACCTTCTTGCCCACCCCTGGTGAATTTACCACAATACCCCTTATTTCGGAAGTTCATTTCCGAAAAGGTACTTTTTTCTAAAAAAAGGTGTTTTCGGAAATGTATCTCCGAAAACGTGTTTTTTTAAATATAAAATATTGATTTCGGAGATGCATCTCCGAAATAAAGTTACTTTTCAGAAAATGAGGTGTTTTCGGAAGTTCATCTCCGAACGCACCCCCTTGGAGGAATTCGGAAATGAACTTCCGAAATTATGTCCGGACAGAAGAAAAATGAAAAACAACAACGATTCGCTTTATTTAATCGGGTGAAGATTACAACGATAATATTACATAAAATTAAAGTTACATATTGTTGAACACGGGTAGGTGGGGATGAGTCAACATTTTGATAACGTCGTCCGCCGATCTTTGAAGTTTCGCGTCCAACTCGATCGGGTCTTTCGAAGAAAATCGGTCGAACGTTATCCACAAAACCGCTAAATCTTCGTCGTTCTTGATCTCAAAAGGTGTGAACTTAATGCCTCCGTCGTCGTTAAGCGATGGCGAGCGGTACTCGACCTTGACAACCTTTCGATTCTCGGGATAGTGCAAAAGCGTGTTGAGCGACGGTATCAACTCCGCAAACGGCGTGTCGCGCGAGAAGCGAAATTGGAACGGCATCGGGTAGCCGGTTTCAAAGTACACGAATGCTAGGTGGGGGTAGGTTTGTGTCATTTGTGTTTTGTGGTGTGAAGAGGGTGAAGAAGAGTGTGTAGTATTTATAGACTTATTGGAGCATTGATGGCCCAACAAACCTTATCCTGCCTCAGGGGACTTTTCGGAAATGAACTTCCGAAAATAGGAGGCAGAGATGTATATTTCGGAAGTTCATTTCCGAATTATGCAGAAAGAGACATAAATTTTGCATTTTGTTGATTGCTTAGTGTGTTGTGTAAATTGAACAAATGGAAGGTACATTAAACATAAATTAGACAAAGATGACATAAAACATACTTATATTATATATGTATTGAATCGGTCCGATTTTACATGATAAACAACAATACATACAAAAATGGTCATTACAAACCAAAAACGATCCGGAACGAACTAAAATTCACCTAAGTCCAAAATAGGCACGTTCTTCGACCGCTCTCTATTTTGCTCGCGCTCTTGGCTCATCATTTCTTCAAACTCCGCCATTCTTGAAACGAAAGGATCCGGCCAAGTCTCTGCCTCATTTAAACGATGTGCGGTCCATTGACAACAAGTAGCCGGTATAGGACACCCCGGTTTCAAAAACACTTGGACGAAGTGCCGCGATCGTAAATACCCGATGCATATGATCCGGCCCGACGAGTCCAATGGCGGTCGACTATGAAGTGGAAAGAAAGTCTCACTTAGTCCAAACCTCGTCAAATCGACGCATACAATATCATATGCACTTGCTATTAGATGACCCATATCGGGGAATGATATCCACTTCGAAACCGGAGCGATACCGGTAAGTGATGGAACAAGTGAATCATGAATTTTCGCAAACTTTTCTTGATTTTCATATAGTCGGCCGTAGATGTCCCGATACGAAGTCAACTCCGCAAGACGTTCCCGTCGGACTAAAGTGTGATTATTTTCCCCTTTACCGAGCAAACCCGCAACGGCCCGATATCCACAATTGCCGTCGCCTCCAACATCAACGATGTTATCGATATATTTGTGCATAAAAAGTGGCATATCATCAATGTAGACAATGGGTGATTTTTTTATCGGCGGTGTGCGAGGTGGCTTCGAAATACGGGCACCTTTGTTACCGCTACACTTGGACTTAGGTGTCTCATGAATTTCCGGGAACGATGCATCAACATGTTCAAAGTAGGAAGGAGATCGTTTTGTTGACGTGTCATCTTGTGTAATTTTGGACTTTTTCGGTGCACCTTTCGTCTTAACCGGTTGAGATGGCGGTTTCAAATCGGTTGTCTCCGGAAATGCGATCTTTCGCAATTGTTCTTTTATATGCATTTTCGTTGTGTCGTCCGCTTTAGCAAACTTCTCCATTATCACTTCCAACTCGTCGGAGATGGTGATTTTGTAGTCATTTTCTTTCGGCGGGTCAAAATCATCAAAACGAAGTTTCTTCCAATGGTCGGCTACCTCATCCATGCGTATTGGTGAATTCAACTTCTTCTTTTTTGCAAGTATACAAGCACATGGAAGGCCCTATGTCTTTCTAATGGTGCACCCACATAATGAACTATCCGGCCCCGTGGTCTCCGACCGCTTAGCTTCATGAAACAAAAAATTCAAACCCGTACGAGATATGTTGTAAATCAATTGGGAGAATAGAATTTGGCCCTTATACCTGTGTTCCATAACCGTCTTGCTCCGACCGAACGATGTTTGAATTTCATTGTGTTGATTTTGGAGCATTTGGTTGACGGTGTCCCATCCCCGACACAAATCTCCCTTGCTATCACCTAACCACCTCTTGAAGACCGCATGTGCGGATTCAACTCGGTTAGTCGTGGTGCAACCAAGATGTCTAACTCGATTTGTCCAAGCGCACACGACTTTTTCTCCAACTTTGTCAAGAATGGTGGATTCGACATAATGACAAAATGTCTTAATGGAACCACACAAAGACCTAAAGTGTACCAATTTCTCGGTATACACCTCTTCGGAGTAGGGGTGGGAATAGGCCAGGCCGACTAACAGGGGCCTACGGCCCAGCCTACATAGGCCTAGGTCAGGCCAGGCTTTTTAGATAAATAGAAAAGGCCTAGGCTTTTTTATAAGCCTATTTAGCTAAAAAGGCTAGGCCACAGGCCACATAAAAAGCCTTTTAAGCCTAAGAGGCCGGCCTATTTAAATACATATGAATAATTTTATTATTATTATATTATATTTTTTACTTTGAATTAAAAATATAAAAATAAATTTTAGTTATCTTGAAGAAATTATGAAAATAAGATGAAAAGAATCTTATGAACAATGTCATAAGTTGTTTCGATAAGTTCTCTCAAATAAATAATATCACAAAATTTATGCTACTAGGTAAACTCAAATAAACTAATGCAAACAAACATTTAACCTCATTGATCTTTTAATTTGTTAGTCTATATAAAGACGAGTTGAATGACCTATTTACATATGTTCAAATGAAATAGGCTTTTAAGTAGGCTAATAGGCCAATCAGGCCTTCAAAAAGGCCAGACCCAGGCCAAAAAAATAAGCCTATGATAGGCTACAGGCCAGGCTTAGGCTTTAAATATTATAGCAGGCCAGGCTCAGGCTTGGCAAAGCCTAGCTCGGCCCAGCCTATTCCCACCCCTACTTCGGAGTATGCATCCAAAATTTCCCTCCATGCCGCCATTATTCTATCAACCACAACATCGGCTTTGACAACTTTACCATTTTCATCCGGCCTATCTTTTGTCCCAACCACGGGTTTCAACTTGCTTCTCACGTTACAAGTTATGTGATACCGGCAAAGTAACGCGGTAGATGTCGGGAATACGGTATCGACCGCATTCATCAAAGCATTGTCCCGGTCGGTGACAATGACGTTTGGCATAACCTCTTGATCAACTAACAAAGACTTGCAAATTCCCAAGGCCCATGTAAAGTTGTCTTCTTTTTCACACTCCAAAAAAGCAAACCCGACCGAATAAGTCTTGTCCGTCGAGGTCACACCGACTATCTCTAGAAGAGGAAGCCTATATTTGTTTGTCTTGTACGTCGAATCCATGACTAGAACGGTTGGAAATGTGTTGAGTAATTTGATACTTTCGGGATGAGTCCAAAAAATATCACGCACCGTAACTTTGTCCTCGGAAGTTCAGAAGCTTGAAACATAGTTGTTATCGCCTAATAGTTTCAAAAGTTGTTGCATTTCCGACCGAGGACCCATATTTAAAACTTTGAGATTGTGCTGTTCATTGTAAACTTGCTTGATATTTGAAACGCTATCCGGTTTCTTACGCTTCAAATCGACAAGTATGTTGCGAGGCGCCACTTTGACTATCGTTAAGTCCGATATCCATTCCTCTCTTCGCGGGACAAACGACACGCCATTGGATGTCCGTGTAACTTGACATCCAAGGCATGATTATGAATTCCACAAATTACGGTTAACCGCCACAAATCATCAACCCTCCGAGTAGCACGCAACTTAAAGGGACACCCGCACTTTCTCGACCCCGTGTCCTCGTGTTTTAGCACCCGGTTTGATTGTACATAACTCCACCCCGTTCACAATTCAAAACAATGAAAGCTTTCCGCCTACTATTTCCGTTGTCCGATCTTAAAATAACAATTCCAAATCCATGTTTGCTAGCTTCCTTCCGAACCCAATCAATCAATTGTTCGCGACTATCGAAGCTCCGATCATTTGTAAATTCTTGCCGAACATCAACCGCATTGATCATAGGATTAACGTCGATAACATGATCGTTATTAACGTTGACAACTACTGCGTCATTCTCTTGCACAACATTGTCCGGATGCACCATACCTAACAAATGAAAAAATTATCAAAAGTTGGCCAAAACAGTTTTTTTTACTGCCAGGGCATATTTCGGAAGTTCATTTCCGAAATTTGTTAGGTAATATATTTCGGAAATGAACTTCCGAACCATATCAGTTTCAGCATAAATTTGTTCAATCAATGTAGTGAAATAGGGGATGAAATGAGTGATGTTTACCTGAAATTGTAGCTTTCTATGCTCCCTTTAACGTGATCAACAGTTTGAAACTTGATTTTAGGACGAAAAATGGATGGAGATTGATTGGGTTTTGGAGAGGGTTTGGAAAAGTTTTGGAGAAAAATGATGAGATAGTGAAGGAGGGAAATTTGTATATGCAGAAATATTTTCGGAAATGAACTTCCGAAAATATTCACGGTTTTGAATTTTTTATGACTTCGGAGATGCATCTCCGAAAACACCAAAAAAGTGGTGTTTTCGGAGATGCATTTCCGAAGTAAAAAAAAATTCAAAAAAAAAATAGCTTCGGAAGTTCATTTCCGAAGCAGGGGTAGTTTTGGTTTTTCGTTGGGGGTGACCTCCATAGGGAGGTGGCTAAAGAAATTTTCTTTTTTTTTGATAAGCAAATTGGATTATAAAAACAAGCACTAGGGGTGCTCAACCCAAACAAGGTTACAAGAAGGAGAAAAAGAAGACAAAAGTGCATCATACCCATACCGGATACAACCGGAGAACAAACCCACCCAAGCCAAAACTACCTACAAAAACAGTCTCGGATCGACACACCAATCCGGCCAAAGAATAGTGTCATGCACCTTAAAAAAAGTCATAAACCATTCTCAAGAAAAGAATTTAATAAATCCCAATCCATCAAACTTAGACAAATCCAACCCATTAAAAATCACCTCATTCCTACATTTCCAAATAGTCCAATAAAAAATTAAGCCAAAGAACCAACCCACATCTAAATTAAAACGCGACTTACAATAATTCTCCAAGAGACACGTACTGCTACCGAAAATTATCCATTTAGTAATTTACTACGCACTGCAGCTACAAGATATACTATACCTATATACTTATAGTGCTAAATTTATATGTACTGTATAAGTATGTGTTACCGAATAAAATTCACGCACTGATAATTAAAATATGTTACCGAATAAAATTCACGCACTTTTCAACTCACATGCATATTATCGAACAACAACACACCTATTCTCCAGTTTCAAATTATCTGATTTCCCTTGTACCAAATTTATTCATTTATTAATTTCCAACACACAAGATTAGCCACTATAAATAATTAAATTAAAAATATGAAGTTCAACTTAATTATTAAAATTGAGGGTGTTACATATTGATAAAGGAAGTTCGAACATGCGGGAGACTCTATCGATTATTATTAGTCAAATCCGAATATTGGTGAGAAAATTTGAGGACGTGAGTGTGTCTCATTCTTTTAAAGAGACAAATAGATGTGCAGATTAAAATTGGTTGTAGCATTAGGCCAATTTTGGTCTATTTTTATTCGGCACCCAATAGATAATTGAGTTTTTTAGATAATAATTCTAGAGGTCTTTCTATAGCAAGAGTGGTTTGTGTGTAGTGTTTTTTTGAGCTTAGGTCATCTTTGTTTAAAGAATATAAACAAAGACAGTTTATTGTCTTGAATTTAAATACAAAAAGAGAAATTAATAGCATCATTAATGTAATAACATTCTCTCTCGATAAATCTAATGGTTAATATTCCTTCCTCTCATCTCTCATTTAAAAATGCTCTCACTTGCTCCCTATATATATATATATATATATATATATATATATATATATATATATATATATATATATATATATATATATATATATATATATATATATATATATATATATATTTGATAAGTTACATGGATAATGATCTTCACCACAAAAACGAGACACGAGCCTCAGCCATGTTGTTCTTCCAAATGAAATGTTTAATTTTGTACTTTGAGGAATATATTGTTTTAAAGGTTAGAGTTTAATTATTCTTTTCCGAGTTTTTTGCAGTGCTTAAAAGAGGTTTTGTACTCTTGTATTTTGAATTAACCATTTTGTGTCTGTGTCAGAATGAAGCTTAGATCTTTTATTGTTCTTCTAGTTCTCCTTAGTCTTACTTCACTTTTCGTAAAATGGTCATCTTCCTACCGTTTTAGCATCCATAATCTTTTTCACATGTTTTAAAAAAAAGTCAATAAATTTAATAAATATGAAGATATAATTTGAATATTTCTAGTATATCAAATTAAAATATAACATGAAATATTATATTTTTTTTGTTGAAATAACTTAAAATCGGTTTGAACTTTTTTATAGAGTAAATTTATTAATCTATTCATTTTTTTCATAAATATATAATTTATAATGAAAGTTATTATATAAAAGTTATGTAATGCAAATTAATAGTATAAAGTAAACCAAATTTAATGTTGCATTAAATAAATTATTCGTTTTTTAAATTTTAACATATCATACAGTTATTTTAGAATGATATGTTAAAATTTAAAAAACATAGAAAATAAATTTACCAATCGTTAGTTGGTTCAGTGGTGATTGGCGCTGGATTTGATAGGGAGAACCACGAGTAAATTTTTATAATATATACTTTTTGATCAATGACTAAATTAATTAATATATTTCTTATGCATCTTTGTTTTTGAAAGTAAATCATTTATAATTTCATCATAGAAAAATATAATTTAAAATATTAGAAAGAGAATAATTAAGAATCACAATAAAAAAAGGGTTAAATAATTTTTTCCGCTACAAAATTATAAAATTTGACTTTGAATCCTTATAAAAAAATGTCACAAATTTAAAATAGGCTTAGATGCACCTTTGGTCCCTGTAAGTTATCGAGTTTTTGATTTTCGTCCTTGTAAGTTTTTTTGTTGGTATGAGTCCCTATATACTTTTTGGTTGCGGTTTAGTCCCTAAAGCCAAAATCCGCAGGAAAATCTGCAGCTTTTCCTGCGAATTTTCCTGCAGATTTTGATTTTAGGGACTAAAACAAACGCGAAAGTGAAATATAGGGACTCAGAACCAGAAAAAAAACTTACAGGGACGAAAATCAAAAACTCGCTAACTTACAGGGACCAAAGGTGCATTTAAGCCATTAAAATATTTATAGAGATTAAAAACATATTTAACCATTATAAAAAATGATAAAATGAAAAACAACGATATTTAGTGGCGGAGCCAGATAATTTTTTTTGGGATGGCCGCTAACGTAAAATAAAGATTATAAATAAAATGTAAATAGAATTATAAATAAAACATTTAAGTTAAAATATATTTAAAGTTAATTATCAAAAAAATAAATTACATGACTTAATAGTACCTTAAAATAATGCTCTACGCGTTCCGAGTGACTTGAAATCATCAATAATAGACTCAGAACTAATGCTTGCACTAATCTCCCTTTCAATATATACTGTCATGATATCTCCTAGAAACCCATCATCCATCTTGTTTCTCAACTTGGTCTTGATAATTTTCATTGCTGAGAAAGACCTCTCAGTTGTGGCCGTAGAAACGGGAAGAGTCATGATAAGACGAAGTAGTCTATCAATCAAGAAGTAAGTTTCAGCCTGTCCAGATGCAACCAAACATGAACATAATTCTTGAATAGTTGATAAATTATTCAAGTTTGATGCTTGACGAGAAAGATAAAGAAAATGTTGGAGTTGAAATTGCAAATTATTCTTCTCTTGATCACTAAAATCCATAGGATAATATTTTTCAACTAAAGAACAAATAGTATCAATGTTAAAAGCTTTATATCCATCCTTAGGAGACAAAGCACAAGAAAGAATTAACAAATTCATTGCTTGCTCACTAAATCTGCTATTCAACTCTTGTAAGTGTTTGTCAATGGTAGTGAAAAAGACTTCAACTTTAAAGTAATGTTGAATTGTGACTTGATTCTCTTCAAGAAGGGAGCGTCCAAATCTTGTTGTTGAATGAACATCATTAAGATCAGGAATCTCAATACCATGTTTTTCACAAAAAGATTCCTTAATATTTATTTTAAATCAATATAGAAAGAGAAACCATTCCAGTCCATTAAAATCAACAAAATCAAAATTTAATGATCGTGATTCATTGTTCTCATTTTTCACAATAACTAATTGTTCTCACTTGAGTCGTCCCCATATATATATATATATATATATATATATATATATATATATATATATATATATATATATATATATATATATATATATATATATATATATATATATATATATATATATATATATATATATATATATATATATATATATATATATATATATATATATATATATATATAAAAATTGAAACTAATAAATGATTATTTAAGTATAATTATGATATAAGGGAATATGAATATATAATTTTTACTTATATGATTAAAAATAAAAATAAAATAATTATGAAAGTACGTTGATATGAAAATTACAATTAGGGTATGAAAAAAACGGTTTAATTAGCTTTTATTAAGATTAAAATATAATTATGGAGATAATTGATTTTCTTATTTTAATTAATAAAAATAAAAGTAGATAATATCTAATTATGACCTATTAAATTAGAAGTTAAATATTATATTATATACCAGGGTGAAATTATATTATATACAAGGGTGAAATATATATATTTTTCTCTTTAAATATTGTGAAATTTATTTTTAGTCCTCCAAAATATTTTTTTTTTTAAAAATAGTCCCTTTAAAATTTTTCGTCGAGATTTTTGGTGCCTCCTGTTAATGTCTGTTAAAAGAGATGACATGACACTAACACGTGACAGTGCCAGCGGTTAAAGAGGATGTCGTGGCATGACACGTAGTTAAGGTTAACCACATACTTGTGTCCATAAAATTTTATAGTTAATTGATAGCTAAATTCGCAGTTAATCTGTAATAAATCTGTAGCTAACATCTTGTCTGCATTCATGACTGTACTTTATTTAAAGCTGAATACTCATCACTTATTTAAGAAACTAAATTTCAACAGCATTTCTTGCACATATTAAAAATTCTATATTTGTGTACTATGCCATGAGTGTTTCTCCAATGGTGATTTTGGAACATGGGCGGTTGACAATGAGTTTTGCACAAAAATGGAGATGAATTGATGAACTAATATACGCAATTGATGAAAAGATAAATGATTATCCCCAAAAGCCTAGTGCATAAAAGACTTTTTACATCAAGCGAAAATCACATTTTATATCGGGTCTGGGTCCGATATAAATCCAAGTGAAGTAGTAAATCAAAAACATTTTACATCTGACCACACCGCGATGTGTAAAATACACCTACCAAAGTTGATAGGAACGTCTGATGTAAAAAAAAGAATTTTATTTTTTAAAAAATAAATGATGGTTTTAACATCGGTTGCGTATAAGGACCGATGTAATCACTACTACAATTTTGATCTTTAATAGCACTAATTTAATAGCTCTTTTCATTAAAGAGCTATCAAAAATTTGAACCTAAAACTTATAATAGCGCTTTGCTCATAAACGTTATTATAGGTTATTAACAAAAAATAAAAATAAAAATAACACAGAAGTTTAATAGCGCTTTTTTGTTAAAAGCTAATAAAAGGGTATTCTTATAATAGCCCTTCGCTAGAAAGCGCTATTATAAATCTATCATCAAAATTATAAAAAATGGCGCTCAATGTTCGTGTGTTCAATCCTGCTAATGACATTTTTATTTAATTGTAACCTAAAAACTTTAAATAATATTTTTTTCCTTAAAAAAAATATGCACTATTTTGTTTGTTGCGTTGTAGTGTGTCACTTTCTCACTTTCATCACCACCTTCACTCAACTCAGAACTTTACCCTCATCCTCCATGAACAAATTTCATTCTTTTCTCCAAATTCAGGGTTAGGAAATCAAATGCATCATCACTTGTCCCAACCCTCTATGTGAAACCCTTGCCTTTCTCCTCCAGGACACCAAGAGACCATTGCCTCTCGGCAAGTCTACCACCGTGAGATCTGGTACACTCAATCTCAATTGCTTCCACATCCCAACTATGACTTTCATTTTCCTTGATGCTTTATTGGAAGGGTAATTCTTTCTACGGTCTCAAATCCCAATTACCAATTGAAATTAACAAGTTTTATTCAATTAGGGTTTTTGAATAAACAGAAATAAAGCGCGGGGTTAACCATGAGAGGCTTTGGAGGATCTCATTCTCACTGTTGGATGTGGATTCCTCATCGTCCTCTTCGTTCGCATTTCATGAAGTGAATAACCATATATTTTATTTTATTATATGATAAGAAGCAGTAGAAACTAATTTAAGCTGGTTGTTACAATTGTTTTGACCAAACCATTCTCATTGGAAATCGAATCAGATTCAGAACCGAGTTACAGTTACAGAGCCCGCCGCTTGTTGTGTTTATTTAAAACTATACGACCTATAGCAGATCTCACCAACTTACAGGTAAGTACTCCTTCCCTCTTTCACATCTACTCTTTAACATACATGTGTAAGTTTGGATTGACAGTGAATTCTTACCGTCATATTGTGATTTCGTTGAAACTTTGAGTATATTTGACGTTGTAAATGTTTCTCGGTTGCTTTAGGTACACGTATTGAAACTGAAGTGTATGGAAAACGGGTGCTAAAGCTTAGAAATCACGGGGAAACAACGAAATGAACTGTCTTCGCCTCTCCATTAGAATTCTTTCTTTTCCAGGTGTTAGTTTGATTTGCAATGTTAATATTCTGTGCAAAAAGTCAGGTCTTGTGGCTGAATTATCATACAAATCATCCTATTCTTTTCTTGGACTTGGAGGGACTAGTAAGTTAGTCCAAGGGAATATCCTTGATTCCTCATCATTTAGTGTGCTATATGAAATTGACTTATGCTTTTGATTCACTTTTCATTATACCTTTCATTTGACTTATGCTACAAGTTTTTGAGTCTCTTTTCTTTTGAAATTTCATATATGTATTTGGACTGTTAAAGTAAAGGATACAAACAGTGGGAAAGTCAAAGTGATATATGATGCAAATGAAGTCATTTCATGGCTCAAAGCTCCTATTGCCAAAGAAACAGAGGTAATTAACAAACAAATATTTATGTTTTCACCATCCACCAACAGGCCAACTCACCATGGAGTTAATATTTATGGTCTTAAAACAACAAATTTGATATATGTTTGTTGCTATATATTGTAATAAGCTGAGATTCTTTTGTTCTATAGGCTGTGTGGCAAACTGAATCAGCCGTTATTTGGGGTGAGTTGATCCAAGCCATTTTCTAGTTGTCTAAGTATACCCCCTGCACTTTCTGCAGAGGATATTAAGCTTACCCCTAATTTGCGTCTTGGAGCTGGAGCATGTGCTGGAATAATTGCTAAGTCTGCAACTTATTCCAATGGATATGATATGAGGCAGGATAACTGCACAAGTCCATTTTTAATTTCAGCAAATAATTGCTTTTTTTTGTTGTAGATTATAAGGGTAGTTGTAATAATAATTGGAGAAAGCATATATGGTCCCAAAGTTTGACAGAAAGTTGTTTGCCTCGTATTTTTAGACCGAGGAATCCCCTTATCAGTACAGAGGAATGTTCCATGCTTTGACTACTGTGCTTTGGCAAGAAGGTCCACATGCTTTATACAAGGGCTGGCTTCCTTCAGTAATTGGAGTAGTGAGTATTCTTTCCTGAATATCTCTTATATATGTGAAGATGATAATTTATGATTATATGACCAATAGTTCATTATGAAGTAGTACATACTTATTTTTTTGGTACAGTCATGTGAATATGTTTAATTCATGATTTTCATGAGAAGTTGTTACTACATTTAAAAGCTACATAGAGCATGAAGTTGAGGGAGGGACCTTGATCCCAAGAAAGAGAATAATTCTGAAATATTAAATTGCATTTCTGTTAAGGTTGTTTGGATGTGTAGTTCTATGCCATATTATATTCCTTCTTTTACCATTTTTATTAAGAATATTTATATGCTTGGTCATGTTTAATTTTTCAAAAAAAATACTTTTAAATTGTTGGCTTAATAAGTGGGTCGAGCCTTTTGTCAATTCATTTAATTATTGAAAACTGAACCTTTAATTCTTAACAATGGTTCCAACATGTAGGATTCTAGGAAGGGTGCTTCTGTAGGCTCTCTGTTTCTTCATAATTGTTGATGGTAGGATCTATTTGTAGATACTAGATACATATATTCAATTAGTCATGTTATAATTATACCATTTAGCTAAAGACATCTAAGAGCTACATTGAGTTATTTATTTAGATTGTACCTCTCAACTTTATTCGAGTGAAGGCATATTGCATGATTCTCTACAGGCCCAAAAATGGAAAGTTAATGCATTTACATGTTGTCTACATTTAGGATCACAATTCATAATAAATATTGAATATTGTTACCACTATCAAGAGTGTAATTATTGTAGCATATATTGTTTAGAGAGGAATGCCAAGGACACCTTCATACTGACTCTCTTGAACACACTTAACTATATTGGGTCACGTCATCTATGTTTTATCAAACGTTTACCTGCTAACCGGTTAAACAAGTAGGCGTTTTTATATTTCAAAACACTTTTTTCTAAACAAAACACTTCTATTTTGTCATTGATTTTCAAATTTAAATGTGCTGGCTCATATTTATTTTACAATGAAGATGGAAAAGGACTGTTGCATGGAAAAATAATTCCATAACGTGATTGTATGATTACAAGCCACGATATGGTGTTCGAAGCATCTTTCACTGCCAAGCACTTATCATCGTCAATTTGTGGCCCATAGACCACAGTACATCACAAAATTATCAAGACATCATAGTATGCTCAATCGGCAGTATAGATAGGGACCATGTTGATTTATCTCCATAGCTTGTCACTTGCTCTGGAATGTAGGACACAGTCTTAAATATACTTTTTATTTCTATATATAACTCTAAACTAGTTGATAAAAGGATTAATAAATTTGTTAAGGTGTATTTGATCCTGTAGGACACACATCATATCATGTGAGTCCTTTGCAATTTGTACTATGCATGCATGGCATATAAGTTGGTTTGAAGACTCTTAGATAATTGAATATCATGTGTGGATTTTGTTAATGGTTTCCTACTTGTTATCATTTATTAGACCGAGTTAATTGAACTTGAATAGTAAAATCATCTTCATGTGCAAGTTATAATGTGTTGGCTTATATTTTAAACAAGATTTTATTTTTACAATAGGAGCCTCATATTTATGTTTAGTTGATTGTGTAAAATAATTAATTTGACTTTTGAATTTATACAAAAGTCAATAGTCTTTGGTTCTCTTATTGTTGTTTTTGACTCTTGAATTTATACGAAAATCAGTAGTCTTTGGTTCTCTGTTGTTTGCCAAGTTAAATACTATATGTGAAACATTTTTCTCTTATTTCATGGGTGTTGGTTTGACTCTTGAATGTATCCAAAAAATCAATAGTCTTTGGTTGTGTTTGTCAAATAGATGATATAAGTGAAACTTTTCTTATTTTCTGTGTGTGGTACTGCAATTTAATAGCATGCATGAGTTTGCAGCTGGAACGAGTACCTGAGGTCTCATTATTGAACAAAATATTAATAGGCTTTTAATAGCGCTTATTTGATAAATGCTATTAAAGGTGTTTGACCTATGATAGCACCTTTAAGAAAAGCGCTATTAAATACTATTCAAAAAAAATCTTGTCATAGCGTTTTAATAGCGGGAGCTTTAATAGCGCTATTGCAGGTCAAAAAAGCGCTATTAAAATACTCTTTTGGCGTAGTGAATGTTTACATATTACATCGATGGCAAGGCGGACCCGATGTAATAGGTAAGTTTTAACTCAAGTTCTTCCACCTCGTTAATGTTTTCCCTTTTATCTACTTCTTGTATTATAATTTATGGAGATTAACTGCAAAGAGTCCATATGATAGCAAAGAAAAAGGTACCATAGGTACAAATTCACTCATACAAACTCCTTTTCTAATAAATGCAAGACAAATCTGCACATGTTGAGATCCATCAAAACGTAAAGTCCCAGACAAACTTATACCCCTAGACTACACCTTCGGGAACAACTAACATTTTGCATTAAAAATAACTATACACAGTCGTGCTTTGAGGAAACAAAATAGAATGGTAAATGATTTTGGTCCTTAGGTTTCACCTGGCATGAGGAGTTCATCAAAACTCCATTCAAGCACTCACCATCAGTGTTGTCAAAATCGCGAGTCAACTCGCTGAATCGCACGAGTTTGCGCTTTACCCATAGATGACCGAGCGAAATCGTGACCAGAATCGCCAGAGAAGAGGATCGGCGCCGAATCGGCGTGCTGGAGCGGTGAATCGCAGGAACGGCGTGCGTTCCGATCTGTTTTTTTCCGGATCGGGTCACGAAACCCACCTTTGTTTTTTTTTTGAAACTGTATTAAAAAAAGCCACGTTTCCTTTTATTTTTTTTCTTTTTAGGGCTAAGACTCATTAATGATGAAACTCACCGTTTCATTTGCCCTTTTTTTAATTTAAAATTAAATCTTTCATTGTGGCCTTCCAAGTTCCACCGTTTCTGCCTTTTTTTTTTAATTTAAAATTAAACCTTTCATTGTGGCCTTCCAAGTTCCACCGTTTCTACCTTTTTTTTTTATTTAAAATTAAACCTTTCATTGTGTCCTTCCAAGTTCCACCGTTTCATTTTCCTTTTTTTTTTTTATAAAAAATTAAAGCTTTTTTTCTTTCTTTGAACCATCGCGGCCTTCCACCGTTTCTTGCTTCTGTTTGAATTATTTGCTTCTGTTTGAATTTATTTGATTTGTTTTGTTTCAAGTTATGTGATTTGTTTCTGTTTGAATTGCATGTTGAATTGTTTGAGTTTTGAATTTTAATCTTTATGTTTGAGGTTACGATCCTACGGTTTTGAATTACGATCCTACGGTTTTGAATTACGATCCTTTTCCGATCTATGGTCATCTATTTCCGATCTATGGTCATCTATTTTGGTAGGATCTTACAATCCGTGTTACGATTATCCAAGTTACGAACTATTACCCTTCTCCCGATCCTAATCCGATTTACGGGTTTCACAACATTGCTCACCATCACGAAATGCATGTGTATGACTTCTCCCATTTCCATTAGTTTTACATCAATGATTTGGTAATAGTCTCATCAACTAAATAAAATATAGTGTGAATAAAGCACATCAAAAGGCATCTTAAACTATTGACTATTCCTTTTCATTTGTTTTGTGTTAGGGGACGGGTAATAAGTATTTATGTTGGTAACATACACACATGATAAAAGGAAAATAAAAATCTTTTCCTAGGGGGGTAAATAATTCATGAAAATAAAAGGTCATGCAAAATGTTTAACCAATGTAGAAACTTAATTGGAATACCTTTGTATTCCGTTGCAAATTACAATCTTAACAGGTACTTCTCATGGGATTGAATTTCCATTTCAAAAAGCTTAATTGAAAAAAAAAAAATTAAAAATATTGACATTACAGAGAATGATTCATCAAAATAAACTCAATAAATGGTAGATTTACATTTATCTATTCCTTTCTTTTTGCTTTCTGGCTGGAAGATTATTGCCATATGTAACAGGATTGTTGCTTATGCTCTTGAACTCGAATAAAATAAATTTATTTGGTTATGGATAATTTATTTACTTGCAATTTATATCATGTTAGAAGAGCATAAATAAATTGTTCAACACGGTTCTTACTAGAAAAAAACATTAGTTTTTATTTGTTCAATATCAAGATTTTATCTTCATATTTAGTGTCATTTAGGATTTAGTTCAAGCTGTTGGAGTTAATTAGTATTGTAATACTCTTCTGGTTATTGTTTCACTAATATTTTTTTACAGTAATTTCAACATTTCATGTGCAATTTTCTTTGCTAAGCAAGGGTCAAGGTGTGTTGACAATTAATAAGCAACTGTATTAATACGAATACTAGGGTATTCAAACCCAAAAGGAAAAATTACACGGTCAAAAACATGCTACCTATTAAAGATACAGTCCACCAAATTATTAGTATTACATTATAGCCTAATTCATTATTAGCTTTTTTTGCTGTACTTTTGTTATTAATTTCAAATTATAGAGGATTGTTATTTTAAAAAATACTTTCAAGACTGGATCCTTTATTGAGTTGTCCACAGTATTAAAGCTGACAAGGTTGCTATCAACTAAAATTTATAGCTACAAATTAGCAAGGAAATTAGCTTGCCAATTAGTTTAAACAATTTATGGGCACAAGTATGTGGTTGATTTTAGTCACGTGCCACATCATCCTCTTATAACAGGCATTGCAAAAAATGTATACTGAAAATTTTAAAGAGACCACTCTTGAAAGGAAATGTTTTATAAGACTAAAAATATATTTAATCTTATATATAAATATATTAGATGAACTTTTATGTAAATGATACATACCACGTTAAGTTCTAATGGACATATATCACATTGATCTTCACACATTATATAAATATTGCTCGTGTTAATATAATTTATTATAACTTGATTATAAACATTTCTTTCCACCTTTAAATTTCTTTCAACCGCAAAATAAATGCTATTAATTAGTTTGATTTTTTAAGGAATAAATTCATAATTATCATTGCTATTAATTAGTTATCATTAGACATTTCAATTGCTTCTCTATGGAGAGTGTGTCTTTAGATGATTACATATAAAAGGAGATTAATAACGTAGACAAATTTAAAATACTTTTAAAAGAACGTGATTAAATATAGTTATCAGTTAGTAATCCGATGATCGACTAAATTAATTAATATATTTCTTATGCATCTTTATTTTGAAAGTTAATACATTTATGATGAAATCATAGAAAAATAAAATTTAGAATATTAGAGAGAGAATATTTAAGAATCGCAATAATAAAAAAAATGATAAAATAAAAAAACGATGATATTATGTCAAAACTAAAATTACTATTAAAAAATTTTAAAAAGTAATATAAAACCATAAAACAATTTAATGGTTTACAATTCAAAAAAATGAGTTTTAAAACATTTTATAAAGCATGTAGTTTTAGTTAATTACTTATTAACGAAAATATATAAATCAGGAGGATACTTTTTTTTTGTAAGCAAGATATATTATATGGAACAAAAGTTCACAAAGACAAGATTACAAAAAAGAGGAACAAGTTTCAAGGGAAAATTACCCACCAATTAGAACCTAAGATAAGTAAAACAATGGATTTTTGTCAAACTCATAAAAATTACAATTGGTACGGGGAATATTCCCGATAAAGTCATTAGTTTAATATAATAACTATCTTAAAATCAAAATCTTTGAAAGTGTAATCTCGTCCTTTAAAATAATACAAGAAAACTAATGCTTGACCTAGATTAACATGATAAAATGAAATATCCATTGTATTGTTTATAGAAAAAGCATCTACACAATAACCAACAATAAACAACACTACAAATGACATAAAGAAAACATAATTCTTTGTCAATTAATAGAGTACAATTTTTTTTATATATAGTAGATGAACCTGTTATATGCATATGGGTGTGACATATACAAAATCAACTTCAACATATGAAAAGTATTATGAGAAGTAATATGTTTTAAACAAAACATATATTGATAGGTATGTAATTAGGGGCATGAATTTATGTCTGTAATTAAATTTTATATATTAATAGTAGATGGTAAAAAGTGTAGCACAAAATTCACTATAGAAAACCAAAATTATCAAAATTCTTTTTAGGGTAGAACACTTATAATATCCACTGTTGCTGTTGCAGCCCATATTTTCAAGTATTACGTGAATGATAAGTATCGTCCAAATAAAGACAAAAAAAAAAGTAAGGACTCGTCTGCATTTTTTTCTTATTATAGTGAGAATCTCACGTCCCTGCCAAAAAAAAAGCCATTTGTTTGACAATTTTCTATTTTTCAACTCAATTTGCTCAGGAAATAAAGAGAAAGTAGCATATATTACCTTTTCATAAAGAGGCGTGCTACTTTGACAACTATAATTCACTACAGAAAACCAAAATATCAAAATTATTTTTAGGTAGAACACCTATAATTTCCACTGTTGCAGCCATATTAAGTATTACGTGTAGGACTAAAGGTAAGACAATTTTGGTAAAAAAGCCATTTGTTTCACAATTTTGTGCCCCCAATTGATTTCGGTCCGAAAAGAAATTGTTTTGTTTTTGGTAGAAATGAAAAGTTGAAAGTGTTTAGGGTTCATGCTTTTTATTTCTTTGCTTTGTAATGTAAAAATTTTTTTATTGAAAATATATTAAAATTTTAGACTTCCTCTAGGTTATAGATATCAGCTTATTAAAGTTGATTGTAGATGTTTTCTAGAAACGGGTGACAAGATTGCATTTGCTAATTTAATGCTTAATTTTATTTTGTAATCGAACTAATGACGTTTAAAATTTTATAAATATTATTTTGTAATGTAATCATCAGTGGTATTTGTAAATTTTTATAATTATTAGTTATATTTGTAAATATTTATATTTATTAGACATCTTAAATTTATCATGTTGTTGATTTGATAAATATTTCTTTTTAATTATTTCTAAATTATTAGTGATTCTATAATGACAATTGTATATCACACACAATTAAGCCTTATCAAATGACCTAAGATATGAATGATTATTGCATTTCCGTGTTTTTTTATATAGCTATTATATATAGATTCATTTAATCTATATTATGTTTTGTAAATCTTAAATTAACATTTCTCATTCGAATTTTTAATTTTTTTTTTTGCGTTTGTAATACACCATTTATCTTAAGATTTGCAGTTATTAGTAATTTTATAATAACAATTATATATAAATAACAACCAAACCGATCTAAGATACTGAATTTTATTACTGAAATTCACTATTTTTACGGGTCACTATCACCATAATACTTTTCTTATATGAATTTTATCACTGAAACTCTCTACTTTCACGGTCGTTATCACCATAATACCCATTTTTCTATTGCATTTCAAACTTTTTTTTTTTATATAAAAAAAATACCTACTATATATATAACTTCATTACATCTATAATTCTATATTATATTTTATGAATCTTAATTTAACATTTCTCATTCGAGTTTTAAACTTTTATTTATGCATTTGTAATACATTATTCATCTAAATATTTGAATTACCCGTGTAGATGAAAGAGTTTTCTCCTAGTAGATGGTAAAAAGTGTAGCACAAAATTCACTACAGAAAACCAAAATATGAAAATTCTTTTTAGGTGGAACACCTATAATTTCCACTGTTGCAGCCATATTAAGTATAACGTGTACGACAAAAAGTAAGAAAATTTTGGTAAAAAGCCATTTGTTTGATAATTTTGTGTCCCCAATCGATTTCGGTCCCAAAAGAAAATGGTTTGGTTTTGACAGAAATAAAAAGTTGAAAGTGTTAAGGGTTCGTGCTTTTTATTTCTTTGCTTTGTAATGTGAATTTTTTTTATTGAAAATACATTAAAATTTTAGACTTCTTCTAAGTAATAGATATCAGCTTATTAAAGTTGATAGTAGATGTTTTTTTAGAAACAGGTTACAAAATTGCATTTGCTAATTTAATGGTTAATTTTATTTTGTAATCGAACTAATGACGTTTAAAATTTTATCACTTAATATCAAATTATGATGATTAACTTAGAGACAAGAGGAATACAAAATTTTCAATCACTAATTCAATCAATAAAAACATATTTTTTTAATAGCGAAAGTGAAGGCATTGTTGAGTTTTCCCTCCTATTTGGAGAGGTCTAATTTAGAGGTGTTTGCGGTTCGGTTTGGATCGGTTTTAAGGCAAAAATTCATCCGATTCAAAAATAAATTTACTTGCGGTTTGGTTCGATTTTGGATGATAGGTTTATCCGATCCAATCCAATTTAATGCGGCTTAATTTAGACCGGTTTTTGGATATCTAAATTATAAATTATATTTTTATTAATATTATAAAAATACTAATAAATCATAAATTTGATGTAATATATATCATATAGTATATTAAAAGTTAATATTATAAAATGAAAATGATCTAGTTGAAATAATAAAAATAAATTGATTAAACTAAACTAATAGATAAGATAAAAAAATAATTATCATATAATAATAAATTTATGTAACATATCATACTAATAAAAAATAAATAAGTACAAAATACATATACATGCGGTTCGGTTTGTTTTGGATCAATTTTGAAAAATCAATCCGAAATCCAATCCAAATCATGCGGTTCTCACATAATGGCATCCAAACACATACAATAAGCTTCGGTTTTTTGCGGTTTTTGGTTTTTTTGGATCGGTTTGCGGTTTTTATTTGGATTGGTTTGGATTTGAACACCCCTAGTCCAATTAGTTATGAGTTAGTGACCAATGTGTATAAGTCTTTGTTATTGCCTCTTTTTTTGCACAAATCAGTTCTAGACAAGTGATGTGTTTTTTTGTTGATTGTCGTTGCATGTAATATTTGGGAGAGTATTTTGTTCAATTTTTCCACTGCGTTTGTGATTCCTCCAAACAAGTGGTATTTAGAGTCGTGATTTGATTTGAGTAACGATGGGGACAAACACATCTAGGATGGTAAGTCTGAACAGTTCCAATTATAATGTTTGAAAAGGAAAAATGGAAGTTTTGCTTTATGCGAAAGGTTTTCACTTACCGGTTTTCTCTAATGAAAGACCTGGTGGAAAAAATGATGAAGAATGGACTTTGTTGCACAGACAAGTTTGTTGTTATATTCGCCAATGGATGGATGATAGTTTTGAAGCATGTGAGCTCGGTGACTCATGCCCGCTCTCTTTGGACCAAACTTGAGGATTTGTATGCAAGAAAGAAGGGGAACAATAAGTTGTTCTTGTTCAAGCGATTGATGTCATTGAGGTATAGTGATGGTTCACCAATGACCGGTCACTTGAAAACTTTTCAAAAGATTCTAAGTTAATTGTCGGAGATGAATCTTACTTTTGATGATGAAATTCAAGGTTTGTGGCTTATTAGTATTTTGCTTATTGGTACTTTTGATGATGAGATTCCAAAGACATCCTTGTCTAACTTCTCTCCAAATGATATCATCTCGATGAACTTGACTAAAAGTAGTGGGTTGAATGAGGAGTTGAGGCGTAAGTCACAAGGTTCTTCTTCATATTCCGAGGTGTTAGTTATCGAATCAAGGGGGAGACATCAAAGTAGAGGTTCAAGTAATCGCGGTACTACACGTGGTAAATCACAAGGAGGCTCTAATAGATTCTCTCATATTGAGTGTCATCATAGTGGGGAAAAAGGACACTTAAAGAGGTATTGTCGTAAGTTGAAAAGGAAAAATAAGAAGAAGAGCTACAACAACGACAAAAAGGAAGGTAACAATAATGAATATGTTGCCATTGTTGATGATTTCTTTATTGTTTGTGATAGTTGTGTAGAGAATGTCAATCTATCTTGTGATGAGATGGATTGGATGGTTGATAGTGGTGTTTCTACTCGTGCAACCTCGAGACATGATCTTTTTACAACTTACGAGATCAGTGACTTTGGAGTTGTTCGTATGGGAAATAATGGGCAAGCTAATGTCATCGGAATGGAAGATATTTGTTTCAAAACTAGCAATGAGACTACTCTAATTCTCAAAGATGTGAAACACATTCCAAAACTTTGATTCAATTTTTTATCCGTTGGAAAGTTGGATAATGAAGAATATGATAATTCTTTTTCGAACAATGAATGGAAGTTAAAGAAAGGCTCAATGGTGATTGCTAAAGGAAAAATAAATTTGAACTTGTATGGCGTCCAACTTGGTGTTTCGAAGCACTACATCAACACTTGTGACAATGATAACTCATCCGAATTATGGAACAAGCGTTTGGGTCATATGAGTGAAAAAGGTTTGAGTATTTTGGCTAAGAAGAATGTGTTGTATGGTGTTTCTGATGCAAAGTTGAGAAAGTGTTCACATTGTTTGGCGGGTAAGCAGAGGCAAGTTTCCTTTATGTCATCCGAACCTAAGAGGAAATCGATAGTGTTGGATTTAGTACATTCCGATGTGTGTGGTCTGATGAAGACACTGTCACTTGGTGGTGCATATTACTTTGTGACTTTTATTGATAACTGTTCTTGGAAAACATGAGCTTATACCTTGAAGAACAAAGATCAAGTATTAGATACCTTCAAGTCATTTCAAGAATCAGTTGAAAGAGAAATGGGGAAAATCAAGTGTATCCGAACCGATAATGGGGGAAAGTATATAGGACTTTTTGAAAAGTATTGTCAAGATCAAGGTATACGTAATTAAAAATCTCCTCCAAAAACACCACAATTGAATGGGTTAGTGTTAGAAGCCAAATTGTACATAAATTTGTTCACAACTTTTGTGGTATTTTACAACTCTTTTCCTAAGTTCCTACTTAATTATGCATTATACTCATGTAAATAAATAAAATCGAGTTTTGATCATAAATATCATGTTTCTTGACTCTTCCTTGTATTTTATAGGTGCTTATAGTTATAGCATCATTGAAATTCAATTTGTAGAAGGAAAAGGTTTGGAAGAGGCTTGGAAACAAAATCAAGAAGTGGAATTTCAGTAAGCTCGCTAAGCCAGCTCCTAGCGGGCTTATTCAGACTAAATTCAGTAACTTTTCACTTTTCATAGCACTCTTAGAGGACCAGCCGCGCTAAGCTAAGTCAACTTAGAAGCATATATTTTTGTTAGCTCGCTTAGCGCACCATGCTGGCAAAGCGAGGTCACTTTTTGAGGCATGTTGAAAGTATTTTGGGTAAATATTTTCTAATATATTGTATCCACAGAGACTGAGTCAATATTACTGCCGTTCTATAGTCGAATTATAATGAGTGGTAAAAAGCATTGGTTTTGATTATTTAGTCTAAAAGTGTGTATAATAAAGTAATAATTAACTGACTGAAAGCTTAAAGAATGAATAATAATGGTGATGAATATGTTGAGTTCTAGGGTTCATCAACCTATTCGTATGCAATGATTAATTAATCCACAAGTGAACCATTATATAAGTTATTATCTTCATTCATCCTTAAAACAGATATTATGTCTAAGATAAATTTAGAGCCACCTCTACTGGTATGATATTTGATCTCTCAGAATAACTATAAAGATAGAGGGAATTAAACACAATGATTTATGAAAACTTATTCACAATCCCATCTCTGAAAATTAAGAACAAGTCAATATAAAAACCTAGGGCAAAAGTATGAAACCTATCTCTCGATTGATAGTTCAACAATGATATAAAATAAAAGCAAGGTTTTTTTATTGATAATAAAACTTAAACAATTGTTTACAGGAATTAATCAAAGTTATTGCATCTTCATAGGTTAACTACTACCTTAAACTCAACACAATGGGGTTTAGCTCTCCATAGACATGAAGAACACACAAAACTTCATAGAGGGATTCATCTTAATCAAGGGAATGTCTTCAATTGATGTTGAATTCTCAGTCAAATGTTGTTTTTAGCTCTAGAATATGAATGCTCTCTGAATTTCGCTCACCAAAGATCTCTGAGTTATGAGGATTAGGGCTTCTATTATAAAAATCTTTCTTTTTAACGAAGTAACCGTGGCGCGGCACGGGAACGCGCGGCGCAGACTAGATGGCTTGGCGCGCCTCGCCCAAATCTGCTGCGGCGCGACCTTTGCTTTATCTCACTCCTTTGTGCTTTTGCGCCTCCAGTGTTCTTACGTCTTCATGTTTCCTCGTCATTACTTCTCAGCCTCAATACCTGTACAAATAACACCCAAAGTGATTCAATTTTCTCTACAATTAGCATCAAACTTATAGATTTTCAATTCTAACCATAAACTCACTAAAGATCATACAATATGCTCAACTTTAGATCAAACGGTAGTTATTTTAACACATGAAAATACTGATAATTCACTCCTAACAAGGCACTTGTGGAAAGAGACACTTGAGATATTTTTGTGTTTTATCCTTATCTTTCCTACCAACTTTTGGTAACACAAGTTCTAGGGAAAGAAAGAGGGAGAGAGAGAAAAACAAGTTCAAGGAAAAATATTCAAGATTTACCACCATCTTTTTGTCATCTTTTGAGTTTTGATGCTTGTAAATCTTTTGTGGTTACTTGTTGTTGAAGCTTCCATGGCTATGGAGAGCTAAACCTCTTTTGTGTCAAAATTAGAGGTAGTTAACTTGTAAAGTATGTATTTATTTTGATCTTCTTGTGTATGAACTTGGTTGATGATTAATATATGGTGAATATCTTGTTCTTCATGTTCTATTTGTTGTTTTGACTCACTATTGAGAGATGTGTTTCAAATCTTGATCTAAAGATATTCATCTATCAATAAACAAACTCTAGAGATAAATTTGTGAGTTAATAACCACATGTATCAGGTTTTAAAGATTATTATGTTAATTGTTGACATGAGAGATCATCTAATAGTTAATATGATAATATTCACAATATGGATTTAGATATAAACGGTATCGAGATGATACGTGGTTGTATTGATCATTAATAAGTTCATACCTTTGATTAATCGAGTATATATGAAGCAAGTTAACAAAAACTAATCTTGACACAATTTTCTCAAATCTTTTAAAACTCTACTTTACCATCTTTGTTTATTTTTCAAGCAATATACACTTTATGTCACCTGTAACACCTCATTTCTACCCGGTAATTATAATAAAATCAGAGTGATAAAATTTCGACAAAACAATGGGATATCACATTTTTAACATAGAATAATCAACATGTATTGCAAGTAACATAGAAACATAGCTTTCGGATGAATAACTTACAACATACTTTATTCATATGAAAACGTAATCACCTTTTTATTAATTACGAAGCGGAATTACAACTTTTAACTTAGAAATTATTTACAACTTTATTCAACTAAAATAAATTTTAACTTTATAATTATTCAACAACTAGAGTAGTAACAACAACATAGAAACAAATATCATTCACCTCCCCGAGTGCCACGCATCAGAGCGATAACACCAACTAACCTACTAAGCATAAGCTATTCTTCCTGATTACCTGCACGTTACCAACAGAGGGTAACATTCAAATAGAAGGGGTGAGATATCAAATAATATAAACAGGTGCGTGATAATTAATATATTAGATAAGAATCATACAATTGTACTACTTTATAACAACAACAAAACGACAATCAACAAACAACATAATAATAACGACAATTTTGAAATGCGATCCAAATGCGACTCAACTGTGCATATGCATGTGGTACTATTGGAGTAGAACTCCCAACTTAAAAATCTGCCAGTTTATCAAGGCATCAACAAGGCATAAGCCTTCAACTTTATATTTTTCCAATCCATGCCAACATGGTGAGCATTATGCGACTATTATGAATGGCATACGACAACAGCAAAACAACTCATACAACATAACAACTTTCAACGGTGGCTATTAAGCCTTCAACTTAAACTTGTCCATAATTTGGAACAAATACAACTTATTCAACTATACTTGCAATTCCATGCATTCAACATAATTTCAACAGAATACACCAACCATAATTACCTACTAATATTTATGAACTACCCCGATAAATTTCGGTCATTTCCGGACTATTAATTTTACCGCTTAATTTACTAATTCAGTTATTTCGGTACTGGTTTTACTATTCTGCTATTACTACCAGCTGCTTTGTACTATTATGTTAAAACTTGACTTACTAATATAAGTAATTTCCCCTGCATCTAAGAACATATACTGTCATCAAATCTAACGCTGTTACTAAAATACCAGTATCTGCTATAGACTTTGGTATCCACCATTTTTCTGTTTCTGTTAAATTGCTCTATATCATGCTAACTTGGAACATTACCACCTCAATCTTACTAATCCATTAGTTCCAATATGTTATGTCTCAATTACTACCTTTTTGTATGTACTTATACGGTATTAGTTACTACCTTTTTGTATATAATTTTATTTTTCTTCTCCACACAGGGCGCTCGTCCCTTAATTAAGGTGGGCATTTCTTCTCCACACAGGGCGCTTGTCCCTTAATTAAGGGGTGCCCACCTTCAATTGGTGGCCCCCGTCCCCACTGTTCATCTTCCTCTATAATTATTTTTTTTGTGTTTTCCGCTATATATATATATATATATATATATATATATATATATATATATATATATACTTCCAATTTCTCAGTCTCATAATATTTTTTCGGTTCCAATTGTAACAACAATAACAATTTTTGAGAGGCACCATAGACAACACCAACACAATCAATACTTGGTATGAACACTTAATTCACGGTGCAACAAAATACAACAACAACATAAGAACAATTTTATCAATCACACCATCAACACAAACATAACAGAAAATTGTATAAATCCCAAATCCCACACACTACTTATCACGAAACTGGTTATAGAAATTGAACCCCACCCTTACCTCAGATTGAAGGCCGCTCTCTAATTCTGGTTGCATCCAAGCTTTTCCATGGCTTCAACCTTTGCTCTGCAACGATCTCGATCAATTTTCCATGGCTTCTTCTTTTCCCTCTCTATACGTACAACATACTCCCTTTTTCTCACAAACCCTTATTCTGCCAACAGAATCTAATTTTCTATTCTTTTATTCCTTTAACCTGATAAACAAAATAATAATATTTTCTCATAAACTCCTTAATGGGCCTATTATTAGCACAACTCCAATTTACTACGGCTACCACACTTAGTTCAATATAACTTTCTCATTTATAATCCAATATTATTTTTCCACAACTTCGTTAATCCATCAATTAAATAGTATTTTATAGAGATACACCAATTAATTCCCAACTTCAATACTTTTTAACAATTAATTTCGAAAATACTCCGAAATAGTTAATTAAACAATTAATTAAATTTCCAGGCGTTACATCACCAAAATATTTCACAAACTCTCTCTCAAAACATATATCACTATAGAACGACGATAATATCGCACTAATCCCTATGGAAACAATGAAGGAAATACTTACCTTTTTAACAGTTAGCCAAAAGAATGAATAGAACTTTGGTGGAAAGCATGAAATATTTACTTTCTCAATCAAAGCCGTTGAAATACTTTTGGGGAGAAGCATTGAGCATGGTTGTACATCTTTTAAACCTCAATCCACGTGTTTCGTTGAATTTTGATGTTCCAAATCATGTTTGAAGTGGTAAATATGTTTCCTACGACCATCTTTGGGTGTTTGGGTGCATGGATTATGTGCATATTCTGAAGGATGAGAGATTGAAATTGGATGAGAAGTAGAAGAAACATGTGTTTGTTGGGTATGGAATTGATGAGTTTGGGATTCGATTCTTTGATCCGGTTAAACGTAAGCTTATTCGTAGTCGTGCTGTCGTATTCATGGAGGATTATACCATTGAAGACATCAAAAAAATTGAGAATTAAGATCCTATTTTTGAAGATGAAGAAACGGTTGATACAGACTCAACTGCTATTGCTTCTACCCCTATCACTTCTGAAGACGTTCCAATTTAAAATCAAGGTGTGGATTTGAATGTTGATAAAATTTTAAATCCTAATGATATTGTTGACGTTGGTGCTACAAAAGATGTTGTTGAAAATGAGGTTGATAAGAGGTTGAAATTGTTGAGCAACTGATTGCTTCTAATGAGTTGGGACGGTCTACTCGTGATAAAAGACCTTACGTTAGGTACCCCTCGAATGAGTATGTTTTTCTTACCGATGGTGGAAAACCCGAAAACTTTAAAGAAGTTTTGGAGAACAAAAAGTAGTGGATGAATGCCATGGAGGATGATCTGCAATCACTTCGTGAGAATAATACTTTTGAGTTAGTGAAGTTTCTAAAGGGTAAGAGAGCATTGAAGAACATATGGGTTTATCAGATTAATCAAGATGAGTGTACTTCTCAAAGAAGATACAAGGCTCGTTTGGTGGTAAAAGGTTTTAAACAACGGGAAGGTATTGACTTTGTGGAGATTTTTTCTCCGGTTGTGAAGGTGCAATCTATTCGAGTAGTTCTTGGGCTAGCCACTAGTCTTGATTTATAAGTATATAAAATGGATGTGGAGACGACTTTCCTTCATGATGATCCACATGAAGAAATTTATACGGAGCAACCAGATGGATTCCTAGAAAAGGGTAAAGAAGACTATGTTTTCAAATTGGTAAAAAAGTCTTTATGGTTTGAAACAAGCACCTCACCAATGGTATCAAAAGTTCAACTCAGTGATGATTGAACATGGGTACAAGATGACCAAGGCCGATCATTGTGTATTTTTCCAAAATTTCTCCAAAGGTGATTTTGTTATTCTCTTGCTTTAAGTGGATGATATGCTAATTGTTGGAAAAAATAATTCAAGAATTAAAGAGTTGAAGAACATTTTGAGTGAATATTTTGATATGAAGGATTTAGGGGAGGCTCGGAAAATTATTGGCACTGAATTTGTTCGAGATCGAAATCAGAAGAATTTGTACTCGTCGCAAGAAAAGTATGTGGAGAAAGTCCATCTGGGTTTTAGTATGGATAAGGCCAAAGCGGTGAGTTTTCCACTTGCTTCTCATTTCAAGCTTAGTTATAAACTATGTCCATCTATGGATGAAGAAAAGTTGAGTATGAAGAATATTCCGTACTCGTCGTCTGTTGGTAGTTTGATGTATGTCATGGTTTTTACAAGATCCCATATTGCCCATGTCGTGGGAATGGTGAGTCGTTATCTCTCAAATCCGAGAAAAAAATCATTGGGAGGCAGTGAAGTGGTTGATGAGATATTTGCGTGACACTTCGAATATGAGACTAACTTTGGAATGCAAGAAGCCTATGTTGGTTGGATATACATATTCGAATTTGGCCAGAAACTTGGATGATCAAAAATCTACTTCGGGATATATGGTGACTTTTTTCGGAGAAGTTGTGGCTTGGCAATCAAAATTGCAAAAGTGTGTTGCACTCTCTACCACTGATGTCGAGTTTATAGCTGTCGTGGAAGTGTCAAAAGAGTTGTTATGGTTGAGGAAAATTGCAATGGAATTTGGTGTGAAACAACAAAAGTATGTTTTGTTTTTGATAATCAAAGTGCCATTCACTTATCGAAGAATTCCTCCTTTCACTCGAGGTCGAAGTATATCGATGTTCGTTATCATTTGATTCGTGATGCATTAGATTCCAAGTTGATGGAGATTGAGAATATTCATTCCGATGACAATGGTTCGGATACGTTGACAAAAGTGTTGCCTAGGGGAAAGTTTGAGTTTTGTCGTATGGAAGCAGGATTGGTGTTGTCCTCCAACTAGTCGATCGGGGGAGTTGGTTGGACTTTCCCTCCTATTTGAAAAAGCCCAATTAGATATGGGTTAGTGATAGATGTGTGTGTAAGTCTTTGTTATCATCCAACAAAGAGAATTAGGTTATTCATTCATTGTGTATGAGAGAGAGAGAGAGAGAGAGAGAGAGAGAGAAAGAGAGACAACAAGAAAAATTATAGAGAAGAGTGAAATCCTGCATCCCCTTTTCTGCACAAATCAGTTTCAGAAAATCGAAGCTTGCGCAAAATCTAATGGTCGGATCGTCCTGAAATTTTGGCACAACGTTTATGACTTATAAGAGTACATTCTGAACGGTGGTGATTGGATTCAGAGCTTTCATAGTCGGTTCGTCGAGTCCATCTTTGAGGTCAAAATTTCTTGGTGTTTTTGAATTGTTTTGTTTCTCTTGATTCTTGATGTATTCCAAGATTGATTGCAAATCTTGATGATGTTGATGTATACCTCTAACCAGTGTTAGATAGAACTTTATTTGTATCCATTGTTGATTATAGTGGAGATTTTAAGTGGCCTACGAGTTTCGTGATTTTTTACTCCTAGTTAACAGAGGTTTTTTCACGATAAAATTGTGTTATGTTGTTTGATGTGTTTTTTGTTGATTGTCGTTGCATGTGATGTTTGAGAGAGTTTAATTTATTTAATTTTTCTATTGCGTTTGTGATTTCTTCTCAACAGACATAACTAATATTAGATAATCTTATAACTAATATTAGATAATCTTATATATGCTAGCTTAAATTCCGCATTAATTTAAAAAAAAAATACAACTAATGTTTACAAAGAATAATATGTTTTACCTTATCATTCAATTTTTTAAAGATAAATTAAATATTATATTAGAAGTTAATATAATCTCTTAAAATTTATTAATTTAATCACTCATCATTTATATTCTATTGATTGTGAGAAACTTGTGGTTTTTATATCGAATCGTAATATATTTATAAATAGAGCCACTATGTAAAGAAACATAAAGAATCAATTTTTTTTAAATGGTTCTTAAGTTTGAATTTTACTTTCAAGTAAAAATTATTTTATTATAAATAAATCAACATCAAATATTTATAAAAATACAATATAAAAGAATTACTCATTTTTTAAATTACAAATAGTTTATGGTATACAAATATCAGAATTGAGTACAAGAAATACTCAGACTCAACCCGAATCACAAGTATAAACAAAATTATCAACAAAATAATAGGAGTTCCACATTTCCAAAATAATATCTACAACTTCACAAGATTAGCTTATCCTAGCAGTAATCCTTTAGTTGGTTTGAAAACTTAATTTAAAGAAAATATTATTAACATTAAGAAAATAAATCCACTTAACTTTTTATAATCACTTTGAAAAAAAAATATAAGTAAAGACCACACACACTTGTAAAAACTAACTAATTAATAAACACTCATCATATCATAATTATAACCTATATCAATGTTAATTATGTATGACATGCATGACATGATCGATCACATGCATGACATGTACATAATTTAAAGAAAATATTATTAACATTAAGGAAATAAATCCACTTAACTTTTTATAATCACTTTGAAAAAAAATATAAGTAAAGAGACCACACACACTTGTAAAAACTAACTAATTAATAAACACTCATCATATCATAATTATAACCTATATCAATGTTAATTATGTAAATGGTATAATGACATGCATGACATGATCGATCACATGCATTCAAACTCTTACACCACTTCTCTTTTTCATCTATATAAGTATTTTGTCCATGATACACACGATTCTAGTAAATGGTTTCTAAATATATATATATATTTTTTAATAGGCAATTGATTGATAAAGCTCGCACTAGGGGTGCAACCCTTACAAACAGATAACTCTAAAGAGTGGTTGCATCGGATAAAGGAAGTTTAAACCAATCGTAGTAATTGGATCTAAACTTAGAATATCCGCTAGATAACCATCTCCAAGAAAGAAAAATAATATTAGAACAAACGACATCGAAACAAAAAACCTTCCCGTCGAAAATAATTCCATTCCGCATGATCCAAAGACACCAAATCGTAGAAAACCAAACCACATTGATCCTAGCCTTTCTACTAATGTTCTTCACCTTTTCTTGCAAAACACCAAAATCAAGAAACTCCGCCAAGGTGATCGCCTCCGGTATGCCAAGCCATTCAAACATATGATTCCAAATCTCTTTCGCCATTTGACAATGAAAAAAGAGATGAAAAGAAGTTTCAACATGATCACCACAAAACACACAATCCGGATTATCCAAATTAGAAACTCCTCTTAATAATAAAAGGTCTTTAATCGGGAGGCGCTCGACGAAAAATCTCCAAGAGAACATCTTAATCTTTGGCGGTAAAGGAATGCTCCACATAACTTTCAAAGAACGAATCACATGAAACTCCCAAGCTACGGATTTAGATTCATTAATAATCCCCGAAATGCCCGCTACCGAAAAATCCTTATTCGAATTAATGAACCAATCGTAAGTGTCACTCGCCACTTCGCTCGGAGTGAAACCATCCATAAGTTCACAAAACCGGTGCCAACTCGGCGAAGAAACCGCTGCTGCCCCCACAACCGAAACACTACCTTCCTCCCGGAAAAATAAAGCTTGAACATCCCACACATGTCTTCCATCAACCCAACACAAAATATCCGCTACCGCACAAAATTTCTTGTGAGATAAATCATACAAATCCGGGAAAGAAGCGCGAAGGGGTTTGTCTCCCACCCACAAGGTATGCCAAAAAAGCGTATCCTTCCCATTCATGCAATTACTTTTGAAACACCCGGTAAAACCGTACTCCACGTGATCATCTAATAAATTAATCTTGCTCAAATCCCTCCACCAAATCGAGTCGTCACTACTACTCAATTCACCACTAGAATCTTGCATCTTTAACTTTGGGCTAACATACCTCACTTTAAGAAACTTACTCCATATAGCCTTATCATCGTTTAATATTCTCCACTTCCACTTCAAAAGTAAAGCTTTATTAACCTCCTTCACATCTCTAACCCCCAATCCCCCTTTCTCCTTAGGCCTACAAACAACATCCCACCTCACCCAATGAATGCTCCTTTTCTCAAAATTACCTCTCCATAGAAATTCGCTTTGTATCCTTCTAATCTCTTTGGCAATGTTTCCCGGAACTTTGAAGAAGGAAAGGTTAAAAATGGGAATTGAATTCAAAACCGAATTAATAAGAGTGAGCCTACCTCCCATGGAAATGTTCCTTCCCTTCCACGAAGCAAGACGCCCTTTTATTTTATTAACAACTTCCATCCACACTTTCTTTTTCCTCGGACTCTCCCCCACCATGATTCCTAAAAATTTGAAAGGAAACTTTCCTTTCTTACAAGCAAGAAACTTCGTTGCGGCATTGATGTACCAATCACCCACATTAACCCCTAAGATGTTGCTTTTAGAAAAATTTATCTTCAAACCGGACACCAATTCAAACCCTCTCAACAAAACCTTAAGGTTCCATATGTTGTCACAAGAAGCTTCTCCTAAGATGATGGTGTCATCCGCGAATTGGAGAACATCCACAAACTCACCTTCCCCATACATATAAGGCTTAAATTTACCCATCTCAACCGACCTTTTCACGAGAGCCGTTAAACCCTCCATGGCCATAACAAAAAGAAAAGGAGACAAAGGATCACCTTGTCTTAAGCCCCTATGCACCTTAAATTCTTTAGTAGCACTTCCGTTAACCATTACGGACATATGGTTATTAAAAATGCAAGCTTCCATCCACCTCATCCACCTCTCTCCAAAACCCATCAAAGACAAAATTTCTCTAAGATATTGCCATGAAACGGAATCATAAGCTTTTTCGAAATCCACCTTGAGCAAAAGACAACTTCTTTTCTTCCTCTTCGACCAATCAACGATTTCATTCACCAAAAGAACCCCATCCATCATGTTCCTACCCGGGACAAAGGCGGTTTGATTGGGAGAAACCAAACCTCCTATGACCTCTTTCAATCTAGCCGCCAACAATTTAGCAATAATTTTGTAGATACTCCCCACCAAACAAATGGGTCGATACTCGCCTAAAGATTGAGGATTGACTACTTTAGGAATCAAAGCAAGAAAGGATGACGTAATCGATTTCACAAGAGAGCATTTATTATGAAAGTCATTGCACATCTTCACCACATCTTCTCGAATCACCATCCAAAACCTCTTAAAGAACTCCAAAGAGAAACCATCCGGTCCCGCACTTTTATTACCGTCACACGACCAAATAGCTAACTTCACTTCCTCCTCTGAGAAAGGCCGCTCAATACTATACGCCTCCCTCTCTAGAAGCTTCTTTAAACCCAAATCACCAAAAGACGGCCTTCTCTCAATGTCTTCTTCAAAAAAGGACTTAAAGAAATCATGAACAAAGTCTTTAATCTCCACGGCATTCTCCAACACTCCTCTATTAGTGGAAAGAGAACATAAAGCATTCCTCCTTCTTCTAGCTTTAAGAGAATTATGGAAAAAACGCGAGTTGCAATCACCATCGGATAGCCATAATTGCCTCGACTTGAGGCGGAGGTAACCTTCCTTAATATTAAGATTGTTCCAAAAATCAATAGCCGCCTTCGATCTTTCAATAACAATCGCCTCCGGAACATTACCTGCAAAATGAGCAAACTTGTTATCTAAAAAATGCATTTCTTTCCCCGCTTCTTCTATGTTAAGATCAATCCAACCGAAAATCTCTTTATTCCAAACACGGATTTTGCTTTTAATAGCTTTCAACTTCTCCACCAAGCAAAAATCCCCTCTACCCTTCACCTCTAACTTCTTCCACTCCGCCTCCACAAAACTAAAGAAATCATCATGAGTAAACCAAAGATTGTTGAATCTAAAAGGTTTAGGTCCCCAATCTCTCTTGTTATCTTTGATCCATATGGGAGCATGGTCCGAGACATCTCTTTCGCCTATAGATTGACCTTCTACCTTCCAATCATTAATAAAAGAGTTGGATAAAAGAAATCTATCCAATCTACTCAACGCACTTCCACTTTTGTTGGACCAAGTAAACTTTCCTCCTATAGTAGGAGGATCTACCAACTCCATATCAACAATGAACTCATTAAAGCTTTCCATCTCCCTCTTATAATTCTTGTTTGAAATCCCAACTCTCTCTTCCAAAGAAGAAACAATATTGAAATCACCTCCTAGACACCACGCTCCGGGAACACTCCTTCTTTTAAGATCCACTAACATCTTCCAAGAAACCATTCTCAATTTGTGATCACAAGAGGCATAAAAATTGACAAAGTATATTCTTCTATTTTCTTTTTCCATACAAACGCCTAAGAAGCCTTCCCCCCGAAAACTATAAAGCAAACTAAAAAAATCTTTCCTCCACATAGTTAGAATTCCCCCCGCCGCCCCTACCGCCTCCAAATGAGACCATTCCACCAAGTCATTACCCCACAACTCCTCGGCATAACTATGGTGAAAATCGCTCAATTTAGTTTCTTGAATAAAAGCTATGTCCGCCCTTCCCTTTTGAATGTTAAAACCAACTCTCTTCCTCTTCACTCTCTTACCTCCACCTCTAATGTTGAGAGAGTAAATTATCATTTCAACCTATTCGAATTCACCTTAGGGCCTTCTCCCCCTTTGTCACCTCTATACTCCATCTCCTCCAATTTCTTGATAGGATCAAAAAAAGCGGATGAGTTAGAAATACCTAAATGATTCATAGATTTCCACAGTCCCTCCGAAGAATTACCTAAGTTTCTCTTAATAAGTCTAGCATTACAATTCATGACATCAGAATGAGTGAGCGAATCATTTGATAGAGATATCCCTGCCATACCTCCGCCATAAGAGTTGCCCGAAACATTACCGGAGTTCATCAGGAAAACCATCTCTGCTGGGTAAATAAAATTCTCCACTCTATCTCCTAACTCAAAAACTTGCCGCAACTGCTTCCTTACTTTCTTTGAATTTTTCAGCCTTTTACATTGATCATCAAAATTCAACAAACCGTGTTCAGCCGAAATATCTCTATCTGTATGCATGCAATCTCCTTTCATTATAAAGTTATTCCCTTTGTCATCTATCCTGGGTCCCACCACTTCCACCTCACTATTATTTAATAAAGGGTCCAAGGGTAAAATAGACACTTTCTTCTTCCCTTTTGAAACCAAAGAAACCGGTTTAATAACCTTGACTGGGTCCACACGTGAAAGCAGCAAAGGACCAAAAAACGTGGGCCCCTTTGAAGAAAATAATTTAATATCTAGTATTGGGTCATCGTTTCCACTACCATCTGCTACCACCTCGTTTCTATCTGTTTTCTCAACCATCTCAATTAATGCTCCTTTGAGGGAACACTCAACCCTAGAGCAAGAATCACCAGTAAAGGATCCTAAACAGTGCTCCTTTCTAGAGTCAGCAGAACCGCCGCCCTCAACAACACCTAAAACCGGAGCACTCTTCACATCGTGCTCTTGTTTCTCTCTCCCAGAAGATTTGACCTCTGCAACCCTGACACATCTTGAAAAGTCTCCATCAACTTTTTCTGATAGCTCTTCACCTATCGCCGCCTCCAACGGTTCCTCTGGGTCTCTCTCCGCCGTGGATTCGCCTTCAGCCGCTTCCTCCGAGGACGACTCCGACCTAGCCCACGATTCCTCCTTTTCACCATCACCGAACGCAATCTCCTCCTTCACCAGGATGTCGTGCCACACTCCATCCACCGAAACCGCCATCTTCCGATTAACAGTCTCCAAAAGCTTCGTGAAAATCATCACTCTGGTAACGTCCATCCTACTCTGTTTGCCCTCCAAACTATTGCCGTTAGCCACCACCCCTATGTCTGATAGAAGCAGATCACAGAAGCGTTTGTTTCTCACAAAGCAAGGTATGCCATAGATAGATACCCAAACCGTTCTGAAACACTCCACATCTTGAGGCTGCCACCTCCTTACCTCCTTAAACCAGCTATCCTTCCACTCTGCATTCTCTGAAAACAACCTTTTAATTTCCCCTTCTGATTCTTCTTCTAACAGACAGAGATTCGGCCCTAGAGGAGTTGCCGCCACGGAGAAAAAACCTTCGGACCACAAGCTGTCGCACACACCATAAGCCAACCCAGGCGCCTTAGCGATGCCCACCCAAGCATTACGGTAACGATCTTTCTCGTCTTTGTTAGAGCTATAAAAATAGGTTTTATTAATATCCTCCTTCAAACTAACATCCCCAGAGTTTATGTCATGATTGTTTTTCATCGAAGTAAAACCCTTCGGAAAAGATTGTTTCTTCAAAGAATCCGCATAAGAAACACCCTGAATTTTAGTGTCTCTGATAGCCAACCCTCCACCAATCTGTCCTCTTCTATTAACTTCCTTACTGACAACGCCGTCTGCCTTGTGATAAACCTTCGTGTACGCTGAACGATCTGCCGATGGTTTACCAGCTATCCCCTTCCTTTTAAACCTTGAAACATTTGCCTTCAGTTTTCTTCCATCAAGCCACAGGTTATCCAATTTTATTTCCAGCAACCTGGTGTCTTCAACATTCACAAACCTGACGAAACCATATTTTTCACCTCTCCAATCCCTCTTTGGCGGTAAAACAATTTCATCCACCATCCCTAAGTTTTTAAACTCGAAGAACAAATCACTAGCTCTCCATTTGTGGTCAAAATCCGTTATGAAAAAAGAAGTTATCTCCCTTACTTCTCCTGCAATGGTGTTTTTCATAATGTCCCATTTGAATCCTGAGTTGTTATGTCTCCCTCTTCTGTTAACTTCTTGCCAACCTCCTTCATTGAACTCTTTTTTTGTAGCCATGTTAACTCCCGGAAAAAGCTAGACACTCTCACTGTTTCTCTCTCTAACTTTCTCTCTCATACTTTCTACTTATTCTAACTGCAATTTTCTAAATATATATATGATTCTTCACTTTCAACTTTAAAAACACATCTAAATGAGTAAAAAGAAAAAAAAGCTACTTAAAAATCCACTTCAATTACTTTAGTTTAGATACACCGTATGAGAAAAGTGTAAGATAATATCGACTTTTCTTGTTGATGAAAATTAGAAGAGGGAGAGAGAGAAATAATTAATTAAGGAGGTTAGGAGAAGTACTTAAAAGAGATTAAAGGTATAACTATGGAGGTTAGATGAGGGCTTTAGCTTTAAGCACGTTGTGTTATGTATAATATTTAAATATCAGATATTCACCTTATACACAGGGGCGGACACATGTAGAGACTAGGTGTGGCTAAAGCCCCACCAGAATTTTCTATTTTTTTTTTATACTATATACACATATATATAGATACTATATATATAAAAGAAAAAAAATATATACTATATTAGTTTAGACTTGGAAGTAATCATTTATAAAAGAAAAAGAATTAAACCTATTTTTTCTCTTTCACCTAACAGCATACTGAGCCTAGTACTAGTAGTAGGTTACAACATTGTATTTGGCGGCGGCAATTAAAATTTTCATTACAGCATTGAATCAAAATAATTACTTCTTTATATTATATATATACATATTGTAGAGAGAGAGACTAGGCAATAAAAGAAAATAAATTAAAATTTTTGATTTTATCTCTCACATAACATTGTTACGGTAACTGAGTGTAGTATTCATTTTATTCTCCTTCTCAAACTTCACAAACATTTCATCTCCCTCTCATTGCTTAATCCTTCATTCTTTCCTCCAATTTTTCTATTTAGTTTGGATACATCTATTTATGGGTGATTGAAAATCTAAGGTAAAGTAAGTATTTTAATTTTTCCTCAATTTTTCTTCTTTTTCGGTAGAACCCTAAAATCCCAATTTGTTAAATTTTTTTTTAATTTTCTCAATTTATCGTAAATGATTTCCTTCATAATCAATTAGTTTCAATATTTTCTTATAATATTAGTATGAATAACTATTATAAATAATTTCATTGTTCTCTTTATAGGATGAAGAAATTTTTTCCGGTACTTTCTAGAGACAAAGCTACTTCTTCGACGAATCTAGAAGCATCGGAAACTCAACATTCAAATGAGGTTATCAAAGTTGTTGATTATGAATTGTTGGAAACGGATCCAGGAATCAGGCCTCCAATTTCAAGCTATCATCCTGACATCCAAAATGAGGTAAGAAAAGCTTATTTAAAAATAGGTCGTCATCAACCTCCTAACAATTTTGTTTACCCTTGTTAGAGGGAGTGACGAGTCCCTTAACTCTTTATTTAAGGGGCCATTTCTTGAGTTGGTGGACACTTTAAAGGAAATTAACCCCGAGATAGCTAGTGTAATAGATTGTGCTCCGGGAAATAACCTTATGACTGCCCCTAAGATTCAAAAAGATCTTGCCGCTGCTTGTGCTTGTGAAATAACTCAACAAATTATATGTGATATTGCGGATGATGTGTTTTGTGTTTTGATTGACGAATCTGGTGATGTTGCTGGTAAAGAACAAATGGCTGTTGTTATTCGTTATGTTAATTGTGAAGGTTTGGTAAATGAAAGGTTTCTTGGCATTGTAAGTGTTAAAGAAACAAGTGCTAAGTCACTTAAGGAGGCACTTGAGAAGTTGTTGTCTATTAATGGCTTGAGTTTATCTAGCATTAGAGGGCAAGGGTATGACGGAGCTAGCAATATGAGAGGTAAGTTTGGTGGTTTGAGAACTTTAATCCAAAATGAGAATCCATCTGCTTATTATGTGCATTGTTTCGCCCATCAACTTCAACTGGCACTTGTTGCATGTGCTAAGACTCACAAAGATGTTAGTGATTTTTTTGGTAAGGTTAATATGCTTGTTAATTTCATACGATCTTCTAATAAGAGACAAGAATTGCTTCGGGACAAACAAGTAACTCAGTTTGCTAAATTGATTGAAGAGGGTCAGATAGAGACTGGTAGTGGATTAAATCAAGAATCATCTATTGCTAGAGCAGGTGACACTCGTTGGGGTTCCCACTTTAGGACTCTCACTAGTTTGATGACTTTGTATGGTGCCATTATTGGGGTTCTTGAAGAAGTTGGGAATGACACGTCATTTGAAAAATATGGTGAAACTATGCTTTTGTTAGATGTGCTTCAATCTTTTGATTTTATCTTCATGTTATATATGATGGTTGAGATTTTAGGATTTACAAATGATTTGAGTGTAGCGTTACAAAAGCGTGATCAAGATCTTTTGAATGCTTTGTCACTTGTTAATGCTACCAAACAAGAATTACAAGAAATGAGGAATGATGGATGGGAAGAACTTATATCTAAGGTTATAGAAATTTGCAATAAGCATGAGATTGATGTACCTGATATGGATGCACCGTATGTGCAAGGGAAAAAACCTAGGCGACACGCTACAACTTCTAGTGTTTCTAATTTGCATCATTATAAGCACGATTGTTTGTTTAATGTTTTAGATTTGCAGTTGCATGAGCTCAATGCAAGGTTTGATGAAGAGAATACTGAACTTTTACAATGTGTTTCATGTTTGAGTCCTTCATCATCATTTGCAGCTTTTGATGTGAAAAAATTACTAAGGATGGTTGAACTTTATCCAAATGATTTTGTAGATGTGCCAGAAGTGGTGGTGCGACATCAACTTCAAAATTATGTTAGAAATGTTCGAAGTGACCCAAAATTTGCAAAGTTAAAAGGGCTTTCAGATCTTTGTGCAAAACTTGTGGAAACAAATAAGTGCAACACATTTGATATGGTTTATAAGCTTCTGAAGTTGGCTTTAGTCTTGCCGGTAGCAACTGCAAGCGTGGAACGTGTTTTTTCTGCCATGAAATTTGTGAAGAGTCAGTTATGTAATAAAATGAGTGATCAGTGGTTAAATGATCGTCTTGTAACTTTTATAGAAAGAGATGTTCTTGGAACAATTAACAATGATGTTATTTTAGCTCATTTTCAAGAAATGGATGGTAGACGATTTTCATTGTAATGTATTGCGTTAAACAATATTATTTTTTATTTTTAATATGATTTAGTTTGTAGTTTCTTCTTGTTTAGCCCCACCAATATGTAATGTCTGGATCCGCCCCTGCTTATACAGAAAATATTTTTTACCTTATTGACAAAAGACTAAGGAATTATTTTTTCTAAGATTCCAACCTTTAATTAATTCATTTGATATTAATCAATAATTTAATTTTTTATGTACATATTGAATATTATCACTACTCAATTTCGAACTTATATTGGACCTTACTACAAAGTATCCAAAATATGTGAATAAAAATGGCATTGGAAATGCTCTAAAAGATTGCAAAAATATGTAAATGAAATAAAATGGCATTGGAGTAATATGAAAGTGTAAATAATAGTATTTAACTTTATGAGATCGGAACATTTATCTTATAATTTATTGTGTAATAATGATAATATTTTTAATATTGTTTATTTTATAAAAAAAGTCAAAGATATAAATAGTTATTTAAATAAAGAAATTCTTTAATGAATTGTTTCATAAAAACAATGTCAAAATAATGAAATGACAAAAAAAGAAGAAGACATAGTTGACAAATGATTATTTGTGATTTTTTTAAAAATATACAAGAATTTTGTTTAAATAATTGTGTGAGCAGTTTGTACTATAAGATAATAGTATAATCAATCAATTATTAGATACATATTTAGATTTCCTAAACAAATACCAATTTGTCTTTAAAATGTACACATGTCTTAGAATGAAAAATAGTATATAACAACTATTTGGTATTTTTGGTAGTAATGGGTCTATTTAAGTTTATATAAATATGATATTTGAGGTTCAAGTCGTGATTTTGATTTTACATATATGTCCGGACACTTTCTTTTAATTTTTGTTGCTACAATATTAACAAAAATTAACTTTAACTATTTATATTCCTTAAAATAAATATGTTATAATTGTTTTTATTTTTACTTCAATAATATAAAATAGATTAAATTTGACTAATTGATCAAAAACAATTAAATATTTGCCCTATGTATACATTTATATATCAACATTTTTGTAATGAATCAAGTTTACACTTTATTTCTACAATATTATTTTTTTAACTTTAACTAATTCTTTAATTACAAATATTTATGTTATGTATAATATTTCTATTCATTAAACTTAAAATGTTATAAATGTTTTTATTTTTATTTTAAAATTATAAAATAAATTAAATTTAATTAATTATCAACTAAATATTTGCCATGTGTATAAGTTTATATATCAACAATTTTTAAACATTAAAATAAATATGTTATAAGTGTTTTTATTTTTACTTTAAAAATGTAAAACAAATTAAATTTAACTAATTGATCAATAACAATTAAATATTTGCTCTATGTATACATTTAGATATCAACTTTTTATTTGATGAATCATATTTTGACTTTATCTTATTTTTTTTCTATAATATTAAAAAAATTAAACTTTAACTAATTCTTTAATCATAAATATTTATGTTATGTATAATATTTATCTTCGTTAAAATTAATATGTTATAAATATTTTTATCTTTATTTTAAAAATATAAAATAAATTAAATTTAACTAATTGTCAATAGCAACTAAATATTTGCCACACGTATAAGTTTATATATCAACAATTTTTAATGAATCATCTTATAAAAACAATGTTAAAATAATGAAATGACATAACAAAAAAAACATAGTTGACAAATGATTATTTGTGATTTTTTAAAATATACAATAATTTTGTTTAAATAATTTTGTGGGCAGTCTGTAGTATAAGATAATAGTATAATGAAATACAAATCTGTCCTAAAATTGTACACATGCCTTAGAATGAAAAATAGTATATCAAGACTATTTGGTTTTTTTGGTAGTAATGTGTTTGCTTAAGTTTATACAGAGATGGTAGGCAAATACTATAATAATACTAGACTGTCTTTGAATATTCCTTTCCATAATTAGAAACAAAAATAACAATGTTTGGCTTTTTCCTTTTTCCATCTGTTAGTCACGTTCTCATTCAATAATGCAGAGTATATTGGGTTTTAGCACTAGTTGAAAGTATTTCTTTTGAGATGTTACCTTTGCCTAATAGCAGCAAATGGGAATATGCATGCATGCATTAACCATCTAAAAACTTAAAAGCAACGACATACGGACGTTAGGTCTATAATATGCACTAACCACTACTTTACTTCTTCAGTTCCTCTCCATCATATATGGACATGAATTTAAATAATGAAACAGCAAAATAGAGCAAGCAACCCTCTTCCCACTAACACTCTGCAATACTTGGGAAAAGCTAAAACTGAGTGAAAGCGTGATGATAATGGAAGAAAATAGTCCAACATGAAGCAAAAGTTGTATGCCTATGTTTTTGCTTAATTATGCATGAATAACTTGTGAAAACATCTGCTAAGTAATAATAAAGTAAATAAAAAAAGCAAAAGCAAAAGATGGTTTGGAGTGGATGATCCGTTCGTTTTTGCTTTGTGTAATGTAACTCACCTAATCTTTGTCTCTCTTTCACAATCATCTCTTACCCCTAAACACACAACATTTCTCTATAACTGTTTTAGAGAGTTTTGAATTTCTATTTTACTTTTTAATTTTAAAAACATGAGAGATGAAAACATGGAGAATAGTGTCAGTTTTCACAGTAATGACAATGTTGTAGTTTTTGTAATATAATTATATGTTTTTATTTTCTTATGCATCTTCAATAACATTAAGCTACTTAATACACTATTTTAATTTAAGAAAAAAGCATGGGATTATGCCAAATAAGTTCTGATCATTTGTATTTGTATTTCTTTAATTTTTTTATATCAATTAGAAGGTTTATGCATCCAACTTTAGTTTAAACTCACTTTTCTTTTCCATAAACATTGCATTTTTTCATAAAAAATATATATCAATTAATTTCTCCTAAAAAATATGATTAGTCAAACACATTAAAAGTTACCAAATACATTTTTATTTTTTCATTTTTAAAACTATTTTCAATAACTAGATCATCAAACACAATTTTTTTTAAAATTCTCTTTTTAAAAATACTTTTTAAAACTAATTTAAAAAATAGATTTTAAAAACTAAACACAAGAAGTCATTTAATTAGGCCCTTAGGAGAAAAAGCTCGTGGTATAAGGAATGAAGAGACCGTGCATCTTCATGTTAGCTGCAACATGGAGAATATGAACCTGTTATAAGCATATGGGTATGACATATACAAAATCAACTTCAACATATGAAAAAATGTTTTAAACAAAACATATATTGATAGGTATGTAATTAGGGGCATGAATTTCTGTCTTTAATTAATTTTTATATATTAATAATAGATGGTAAAAAGTGTAGCACAAAATCCACTATAGAAAACCAAAATTATCAAAATTCTTTTTAGGGTAGAACACTTATAATTTCCACTGTTGCATTGCAGCCCATATTTTCAAGTATTACATAATTTTTTTTTTTTTTTTTTTTTTTTTGATAAGCAAACTATTATATAACAGGAGAAGCTCAAAACAAGCTTCAAAGGCAAACATACAAATAGTTCAAGTTTGAATTACTCATAAAATACTTAAAACTATGCACCACCTAGCCTATTTTTCCAACAGCCCCAACATAATTACAAAACTAAAACCTCTTTAGGATAGTGATACCAATCATAGAATGCACACAATTTAACTCCCTTGGTGCTAAGAACCTGCCACTGCTAGCTTAGAATTTTAGCATCCTGGAACATTTCATCAACATCCTCAACAGCATTATTAAAGACAATATTATTTCTTTGTTTCCATATAGCCCAACAAGCTGCTCCCCATATTCCACCAGCAGCTTTCTCCTTGCAAATGCTCTTCATGGCCTCAATAAAGTTACAGTAAAAGGATACAGAATTTGCATTGAACTGTATTGTAATTCCTAGCCAAGACTCTGTCCCTCAGTAAAAACAAAATAAAAGTAAGCACTCGTCTCCATTTTTTTCTTATTATAGTGAGAATCTCACGTCCCTCCCACTATTGACATATTTTTCTGCCAAAAAAAAAGCCATTTGTTTGACAATTTTCTGTTTTTCAACTCAATTTGCTCAGGAAAATAAAGAGAAAGTAGCATATATTACCTTTTCATAAAGAGGCGTGCTATTTGACACCTACAATTCACTACAGAAAACCAAAACATCAAATTAAATTATTTTTAGGTAGAACACCTATAATTTCTGTTTTTGGTAGAAATGAAAAGTTGAAAGTGTTTAGGGTTCATGCTTTTTATTTCTTTGCTTTGTAATGTAAATTTTTTTTATTGAAAATATATTAAAATTTTAGACTTCCTCTAGGTTATAGATATCAGCTTATTAAAGTTGATAGTAGATGTTTTCTAGAAACAAGTGACAAGATTGCATTTGCTAATTTAATGCTTAATTTTATTTTGTAATCCAACTAATGACGTTTTAAATTTTATAAATATTATTTTGTAATTAAATGTAATCATCAGTGATATTTGTAAATTTTTATAATTATTAGTCACATTTGTAATTATTAGGTTTGTTAGTGTGAGTGTTGAGAGGTGCATACTACTAAACTTTTTTATTGTATCTTGCTAGCTTGACAATGGGCACTAGTACTTTGATTTTCATCCTTACTCTTTTTTCACTCTTGGTGAAATGTTACACATCTAATATGAAGGTAAACACTTTGTTTCTCTTTATCTATCTATTTTCTATAATTCATGTTTTTAATTAATTAATTTAATTAGAATAAGTGTATTTTTCTAATTTATGATAAATCTGTTTCATTCTATTGCAGACTTACATTGTCTATACCGGAAAGATTGTAAACGATGAATGGACTTCGCGGATCATTTATCAAAATATGATAAATCAAGTTGCCGAAAGGTTTATATTATTTCATCAAAGTTTTATTTATTTTATTACAAAAAAAATAATAATCATTATCTTATTCTTTTTTTTCTATCACAACTTTAGCAATTCAACTTCAAAGAGAATCATTTATCAATACAAACGTAGCTTCAGTGGATTTGCTGCGAAGCTTACGGATAATGAAGCTCACAAAATCGCAGGTGTGTAGACAACTTTTACGAAAAATCATCTATCATTTATTACTATTAGAATATCTGTATTTCTGACTAAAAAAATATTGAAAGTGCAGGACTTAATGGGGTGGTGTCTGTATTTTTGAGTAGAAAGAGACAGCTACTTACCACAAGATCTTGGGACTTTATAGGACTACCAAAATATGTGGAGAGAGAACACAATGAAAATGACATCATAATTGGAGTGATAGATTCTGGAATTTGGCCAGAATCTGAAAGTTTCAACGATAAAGGATATGGACCGCCACCTAAAAAATGGAAAGGAACTTGCCAAACTTCTCATTTTCCATGCAACAAGTAAATATCTTATCAATTATTTAACACACATTCTTACTACAACAAAAAGTAAATACTAATATTTGTTAATATTTTTTGTAGCAAAATAATTGGCGCCAGATATTATAGAAACGAGTATTATGATGATGATTTCTTAAAAATAAACAAGATGTCCCCCATAGACACAGATGGGCATGGAACCCATACAGCATCAACAGCTGCTGGAAACCCTATTAGCATGACTAGCATGTTAGGCCTGGGTCAAGGAACAGCAAGAGGAGGGGCTTCCTCAGCAAGAATTGCAGTTTATAAAGCATGTTGGTCTGATGCATGTAATGATGATGACATTTTCGCCGCGTTTGATGATGCCGGTTACGATGGAGTTGACATATTATCCGTATCTTTGGGGGGAGTGTCGGAAGCTCGTGTCCATTTTGGGGATGTATTCTCCGTTGGATCTTTCCATGCACTGGAACATGGAATACTAACGGTATTTGCGGCGGGTAACTCAGGTCCGAAACGTTCTTCAATAACAAATTTTGCACCTTGGGCAATCAGTGTTGCTGCAAGCACCATTGATAGAAAATTTGTTACAAAGCTCAAATTAGGAGATAACCAAATTCTTGAGGTAAATCATTTTTTTTTCTATTTAATTTTCTTTGACTTCAAAGTATATAATGACAATATTAATAATAATCTCAATACATTTACTTTATATGTGTAGGGTATTTCTTTAAATACATTTGACCTTCAGGGAGAATTATGGCCCATTATCTATGCTGGAGATGCACCAAATAAGGATGCAGGCTTCAATAAAGATTCATCCAGGTACTAGTCTTCATATCATTTAAATTATAGTTGGTTCTTTTAACTCTTTATTTGCCTTTCACTATATTTTAGCTATCTTATTTCATATATTTAAGATAAATGGGTCATACTTTTATTATATAGATAGAAAGGGATTGCCTGACTTTAACGAAATGCACCGTAGCTTGAATGCATATAAATCGTTGAATCAAATTTACCTCTTTTATTGTGCCACTTATCACTTCTTTTTTCTTTTTAAAAAACTAGACTATTGGACACGTCACACCAGTCACCATCTAATCCAAGTCACTAAACCAACCACCATTATCTCCCTTACATTAGACTTTAACACTGCAACTAGTTTTGAATGAGATGACAGTCGCAATGGAGAATGGCTTTGATCTCACTAGCAAGTTCATTCTGACCGTGTAGTGTAATGGCTCGGCGAGTTGAGGTGGCTGTGTTTTGATAGTTGTTACTTGGAAGTGAAATGAAAAAGCTGATTGTATGGTTTCTTTTTTGTTGTGACATTTTTTTAATTAAAATAAAGACATGGTTCATATGCACTCAAAGTTAGGGTGCCTTTCGCAAGTTAAAGTCGGCCAATCTGTTTCCTATAATATAGATACTCAATAACTTGACATATTTTTAAATTGTAGGAATTGCTCAACCAACTCCTTGGATATCAAGTTGGTGAAGGGTAAAATTGTTTTATGCGAAGATTCACTAGGATCTGCCGAGGCTCACAGAGTTGGTGCTGTTGGTGTTTTGATACAAGGTCCAACATATGATACCGCATACTCTTTTCCCCTGCCCGCAAGCTATCTTAAACCGAAAGATGCTGCCAAAGTACATAAATATATCAAGTCTACAAGGTATCAATTGCAATTATAAATTAAATACTAACAATAATTTAGAAAACCACACTTATCTAGAGTATATTGTATTAACTAGTCAATGTGCAGGAATCCGGTAGCATCTATATATAAGACGTCTCAGTTGAATGATACATTGGCTCCTATGACCGCCTCTTTCTCGTCAAGGGGTCCTAATAATGCTACACCAGAGATTTTAAAGGTTCATTTTAATTACTTAATACATTAAATATATCTTATCAATTTTATAATACTTTGTTGCTAACTATTTTTTTTTGTATAATATTGTAGCCTGATTTGATCGCTCCCGGAGTAGACATTCTAGCCAGCTGGTCTCCAATTGCTCCAATTTCTCTAATTTCTGGTGAGAAAAGAAAATTGGACTTCAATATTGTGTCTGGAACATCAATGTCATGTCCGCACGTGTCTGGTGCAGCAGCATTTGTGAAATCGGTCCATCCTACATGGTCACCTGCTGCTATACGCTCAGCTCTAATGACCACAGGTAGTAGAAATGAGTAGTGTCTCACCTCAATCAATATACTGTGTATCTAGAAAAAGAAAACTTAGTTAGCACATGCTTAGATTTAATTAGTATTTTAATAGAACTGAATTGGTTTATTTAAAATAATAATAGGTTTATTTCATTTTAGGTGAGAAAAATATATTTGCCATGTTTTAAACTAACTAAACTAATATAAAAAAAAAATTGTGTTGCAGCAAAACAAATAAGCTCAGACCGTGACGCAGAATTTGCGTATGGAGCCGGACAAATTGACCCTATAAAGGCTTTAGATCCTGGTTTGGTATATGATGCAAATGAAGAAGACTATATTAAGTTTTTATGTGATCAAGGTTTAGATATGTCTATGTTACTCAGAATCACATTGAGTATAGTCAATTGCTCTGAGAGAGGACATATCACACCAAAAAACTTAAATTATCCTTCTTTTGCTTTCAAAGTTCCCAGGATTAAACATCACTTAAATGCAAGCTTCAAAAGAATAGTTACAAATGTAGGGTTACCTATGTCTACATATAGAGCATTTGTAACTGCTCCAAGAGGACTTAACATTTCAGTGACCCCCAACGTTTTATCATTCACATCATTGGGAGAAAAACAAAATTTTATCCTCACTATAAATGGAAAATTGAAGAAGTCAATTGGCTCCGCTTCTTTGATATGGGACAATGGTAAATTTCAAGTGAGGAGTCCCATTGTTGTGTTTGATGAGCTGGCGGTGGAAGGAAAGGGTGTCAATTTATATAGGATAGATTACATATGCCTTGTAATTTTTAATTTATTACTTTTTATTATTATTATTGAATAAATTGTTTACTATGATAAAAATAAAAAATTTAATTGCATATTTGTTTTTTTTACAATATTAATATCTTGTTAAAAAAATTTAAAATATAAAATATATATAAGACTATACAATGCAGTTAAAAAATTCAGAGCAAAAAATGACTTTAACATAGACACAAAAAAACAAAATATCTATAGAAACACACGTTATCATAATTCTTATGACAAAGAAGTTTGATTTCCCTAGTGTTCTCTTCGCATTAAGCTTATTATCATAGCCTTCTGCAGTCTTTTTTATTGCAACAACTTTTGTATCCAAGTTTGTTGCAGACCTACACATAGAATAAATTGAAAATGAATTTGATAAACTATTTAGTAGCTGAAGGCACATCTTGACTTCTGGACCCTTACAAATAGGTAGTTACCTAATCCATAAGCATATATTTAGATGAATGTTTTAATAAAATAATAGCTATAAATTTTCTTTCCAAAAAAAAAAATAATAGCTATAAATTTGATAGAAGTAGGCCAACTTCAAATTATAAAAAAATGGCATGGATATCGGTGAGATAAAAAGAAAATAAACAAGCTAAGGAAAGTTAAAATGAGAATCAAAGACAAGTATTTTTTATCATACATACTTTACTATGGATGTGATAGTACTTACTATGATAAGATATGGGCCCTAAATTTTTTCTTTATCAGTTTCTTAGTCATCAACTACTTACCATTTTCCTTAATAAGACTAATGTGTTCCACTTCTCATGATCTTTAATTGGACTTCATTGTATCTACTCCTCATCTTTTTTAGTAGCAACTACTACATCCTTGTCAACTTCAACCAAGGTTAAGAGACTTCACATTAGAATATTTTTTTTATAAGCAAAGGGATATATTAACAAGCACTAGGGGTGCTTAATCCACAACCAAAAGAACAAAAAGAAAGGAAGAAAAGAAAAGAATGGTAGGATTCCCCGTCGGATGCAACCGGATCAAGGACAACCAAAACCACCTATCTAAAAAATGGTCTCGGATCAACACACCAATCCGACCAAAGAAAAGTGTCATTCACTTTAAAAAAAGACATGAACCATTCCCAAGCAATGAATCTGATAAACCCCATCCCATCAAAATTTGATACAATTGTCCCTTTGAAAATGACTTCGTTCCTACACTTCCATATAACCCAACAAAAAATTAAACCAAAAAATAACCCACATCTAAGTGAATATGTACCTTACAAGAAATCTCCAAGCAAGCAATCCGCTCCAAAATAGTCCCGGCCGAAGTGATATCATCCAAACGAAGCCAAAGAAGCAATTTATTCCACCAATCTCTAGCTATATCACAATGAACAAAAAGATGTTCCAAATCCTCTTGAAATCGACCACATAAGGAACACATCCACAAATTATGATCTAACAAAATTCCACGCTTTGCCAATTCCGCTTTTGAAGCAAGTCTATTCCAAACCAATCCCCAACCAAAAAGATGAATGCGACTCGGAACCTTTGTCTTCCATAAACGAGAGAAAGCTAGAGATATCGAGCTATTCAAAGGAGCTCTCCGAGACTCAAGTAACAAGATGGTATCATACGCATTACTCACCGTGAATCCGGAAGGATTTCTCCACCACACAAAAGAGTCTTCCACCGAATGATGTGGCTGAACCGGCGCGAGAAGAATCACCAACTCAACCAAATTTGTCGCGGCTGCCCTGTCCTCCGAATACAGAAAATGCCAAAAGACCAATTCCAAATTTCTCCATCCCAACTACCCATATCGGCCACCTTTGCATGCGGATCATTCGATAAGGAAAGTAAATCCGGAAAAAGAATACCAAGAGGTGTTGTGCCTAACCAAGTGTCAAACCAAAATTCCAAAGAAATGCCATTACCAAGTTTGTAAGAGATGGAAGATTTGAACCAATTTAGCGGTGAATCCAATGTCGCACAACCAACCGAACAAAGGTCTTTCCACCAAAGTGAAACTTTATCACGGGAATGATACAGAGGTTCCTTTAGCATTGCTCTTTGAATATCTCCATACCTACAAAAAAGAATGTTAGTCCAAAAAGAATTCTCCGTGTTCAAAATACGCCACTTCCATTTGCTAAGAAGCGCATTATTAAACTTTCCACAATGTTTCACACCAAGTCCTCCTTCTTTTTTTGGAAGACACACGGTATCCCAACTAATCCAATTAACCTTCTTCTTATCTTCTACACCGTTGGATCGCAATGATTTCGTTAATGATGGTCTTCGGAGCCTTATAAAAGGATAAAAGAAAAATTGGCATGCTAGCTAAAATGGAATTCAAAAGAACGACCCTCCCGCCAATCGAAAGTTGTCTATTATGCCAACTTCCAATTCTCCTTCTTAATCTTGAAACAAGCGGTCTCCACATGTCACATCTTCTAGGATTTATTCCGACCGGTATACCAAGGAAAACAAAGGAAGACAAACCAATCTCACAATTTAGGAAAGAAGCTCCGGCTTGGATAAACCCCGGGTCAAGATTCACACCAAAAAGTCTACTCTTATTCAAATTTACACGCAATCCGGAAACAAATTCGAAACCTCTAAGAATGGCCTTAAAAGTCCAAAGATTGTTCCAAGAATCCTCACCAACCAAAATCGTGTCATCGCAAATTGAAAAATCTCAAAGTGATTATGCTCATCCAAACGAAATCCTTTGAAGTGTGGTTAACAAATATGTGTAGATATAAATACCTAACCAAGAAAATGCCTTACTTCTCCATGTACTCCAAGTGAAATATGAAGGTTTGGCAACACTTGTGACTGGACTACTTTTAACCTCAATTAGCAAACAGAAAACCATAAAATACCATGTTCGAGGTCTAGCTCTTACAAATCTGTCATCAAAACATGTGGTCAAAATACCATTAAAAACATGAGAAATAAAACAACATAAACTACAATGATAAAAACCAACATTGACATGATATATATCTCATTTGCCAATCCAGAGTATCAATCAACAAAGAGAGCAATATATGACTTCCTAAATCAAATCCAAGCTATCAAGGGCTGACCATGGGGCGACATGGATCAAGCAAGAGCTACACTAGTATAACAAATCAAGTGAATAAATTTCGTCCTTAGATGTTTTTGAAAAGAAAATTTTGGGAAATATCAAATATGTCTCGTGCAAAAGAAGATACATATTGCAATTTATTCCTAGATATGGAGGAAACATATATAAAAACCAATTTATATGTTTTAGAAATGTCAAGTCAATAAAAATGAATTTTCTTACACTTAATTTAGATATGAAAGAGTGATGTTCAATGTAGTCAAGATCGAGAGCTGGGTCGTAAGATCTTACAATCTGAAATTTCCTTTTAGTGCTAGGATCTTATAAAAAACTTTTTCGTGTGCTTTTGTAGTCAAGATCGAGATCTTTTAGGTAAGATCGTAAAAACCATAGTGTTGGCCCTGTTTTGTTGGGCTTAGATGATTAGACTTGTTTGTTATATTTATGTTTTTTGAGTTACTTATTTTGAACTTGATCTGTTGAGCTATTTATTTTGAACTTGATCTTTTGAGCTTATTAAATTAGGGATTGATGGTTATGAATTATTAATTAACTTAGTTGAATGTTGTGATTTATAGGTTATCTTGTTCATGTATTATAAGTTTCATGTTTTTGTTCATGTGAATTTACCATTTTACCCTCCAGTAAGATCTTAAGTGTCGTGCACTGCTACGATCCTAGTTTTACGATCTTTCACAGGCCGTCTAATCCTACTTAAGATCCCGTGCTTGACTACCTTGGTGATGTTGTATATGAAGGATGGATGTTAAGAAACAAACGTTTTCCACTCATTTTGATCAATCCTTCCATCATGTTTTGTATAAGAATCACTACCCAACGAACACCCGAGCAATGCTGATAAGAAAAAGTGAGTTAGATGAAGGTTTCGTCTTTGACAGGACTTGTATATTTTTAAAATATGAAGTATCGATTTCAGTTTTTCATAAGAAACATGTTTGTAATCATTTTTGTCAGTGGTCATTACACTAGTTTAAACTTTAAGCAATTTGTTTTTTATAAGAGAAATCCTCTCAGTTTTGCTGAATACTAGCTACTGTGTGTTCAATTCTCATACTGTAATGACACTTCTAGCTTTCAAAATCATTGAAATAGACAGAGGAAACTGATCTAAGATTGAATCAAAGTTGAGAAAGTAAAGCTCTATCTGCATTAGAGCACCAATGTTATATTTCAAATATAAGGAAATAAATCTATATATTTGATATTTATTTGAATCAAATACATAAACAATTAATTAATTAGATTTTAGGTTTGAAACAAGAGGTAGTAAGCTTCAAGTGTATACATTGCAGTGGCATGTTCTACATTCTCTTGCTAATTTCTAATTAATTATATGATGTTTCTTCGCATGCACATTTCATGAATACAAGTTCCAATAGCTGAGGGGGACTTTCTTCAATACTGCACAAAATGTTCTAATTACCTGATGAGCGAACAATGAAAAAAACTGAATATTACATTCAGCTTATAACATAAGCAAGCATCAAATGTTGATGCCAACAAAATGACTACAGGACATGTCAGTGAAGTAATTTCTAATTTGTATATAGGTAGGGTGTAGGTGTAGGTAGGTCTACAACCAAATATGCTAATGAAAAATACCGATGAACGATGACGCAAAAACTAACCTCAATGATTTGGTGGTGGTATTCAAGGGTCAATACAGAGTTTGACAAAGTAGTTTGGAATAATCTTCATTAGCTCAAATATCAAATAAGTGAGTCTTGTCTATCAACCCTTGGTTCCTTGGTACAAACTCCAAAGCTAGCTGGCCCTGTAACGAAAATTTACTCAGATTTGATTTACAAAGTTACTGAACACAAAACTCAACTCTTACCGAGAATGTCGTAGCACATCTCATGCATACTATATGTCAATTTCTTTAGAAATATAGATGCAACACCTTCAAATTCCCCCAAGAGACATGCCTGAATCAACCCCTTCAAAAGCTGTTATTCCTTGAAATTGAAAATACATGAGAAATTGTGCTTCAGAGTAAGTGATGCAGACTCCAGAAATTGTGCTTCAGAGTAAGTGATGCAGCATCTTTGATTTTGATTGTCTTTCTATATACATAATTTTCAAAATGGAAGGGCACTATAGAACCTCCTAATAATCACTACCCAACAAACAGTCGAAAAAAGTTGATGTCTCAGACAATAATCAACAAGGCGATTATGAGGCACCACCCAGCGATCCATCAGTCGAGTCTGAAACACCCTGTTTGTTCTGAACAACTTGAAGACAGTCACATCAGAGACATCAAACCAATACATTATGATCATCTTGCTCTATATATGATACATTTCTCAACAATCATCTACATCATTCAGAGGTATTATGCAACCATCCGCTAACCGATTTTGAGACAGTCCCTCGAACAACTAGCTAATTCCTAAATGTTTCAACACTATGAGCTGGAAAATAGTCAAACACTGCATGAAAATCAGCTTGTTAATTCTCAAGAACACTATGGACTTGTCAATGTTAACATCATATCCTGCTATGAAATAGTAATTAGTAAGTACTAACGCTCCTTTGAACTATGAGGAACTTACCCCAGACACTAAAATTAAGTCTATAATCTAGGAATACTTTACCATAGGAAATGTTGGTCCCAAGACACTAAAATTAAGTCTATAATCTAGGAATACTTTACCATAGGAAATGTTGGTCCCAAGACACTAAAATTAAGTCTATAATCTAGGAATACTTTACCATAGGAAATGTTGGTCCCGGTTGTAGAAGGATCCCTTGTTATTTCTTTCGTGAGAATTGAATTAGGGTTTCTGTATTCTTAAATAGAGACTGAGTTTAAGAGAACGAATAAGATTATTGAGTATGAAAAGTAAGAGAATCTTTGGGGAAGGAAGAAGAGGATGAATTTGATGAGGGAGGCTGAATTCTGTGGTGGGGTTGAGATTAGTGATCACGAGGTGAGAGCTGATGAGATTTGTTTTTGCCTGTTTTTTTAAGGCAAACTAGTAACTAACCCGTGCTTGTATTGGATGCGCATTCGTTCATTTTAGATGTATAATTGATATTTTAATATAGGATTTATATTCTTAGTATAAGAAATAAAATGTAGTAAAATTAAAAAGAATATAATATAAGATATATATTTTTTAAAAACAGTTATGATATAGAATTTGTAAGAAAAAATACAAAGTAATAGAATCTACTGTTGTAAATAGTTGATTAAATAAATTTAAAGATGTAGAGGAAGACTATAAAGTAAAAACTTTAATTTTTTTCCTTCTAAAAAAAATGTTTAAAATATTCGAATTTTATTAAAAATAAATAGAAAATTAAAATAAGAACAAATAAATTATGTAGTTGGATTGGTTTGTGGTAATTGAAAATGACCATTACCATGATCATTTTAAATAAAATCATAAAAAAAAAAATATTTAGTAGCAAATATAAAGTAATAAATATTTCATTACAAACCCATTTAATAACTAAATGGCAGTTGCTAATATTTAAACCCTCTACATAATATATTTTTCTTTATAAACGTAAATGATGTTCCAAATATAAAGATAAATAACTGGAAGTAAAAGAGAGTAATGGAATAGACGTTAGATATTTCCCTTATTAAAACAACTTTGAAAACCTAAACATTATACGCCTGGGAAACGCAATTGCTTATAGGAAACCAACATAACAACCGCTCTGTCTCTCAGAATACTTTCTCAGAATACCCTGTGTTGTCTCCATTTTCGTAGGGCAACATTGTTGGAGGCGGAAAAAACGGTGTAATCGAAAGTCATCGGAGCAAGAGTGTGGAACGGAATGGAAGGAATCTCAGTCAAACCATCCGAAGCTACGGTGAACACCACCACATCAAGGTTAGATTTTATCAGTTTGATTTAGGGTTTAAGTTGGGCTTGCATGTAGTCGCAGTGGCCATTGATTTGGGTAAATAGTTATTCCTTCGCTTTCCATGCATATATATCGATGAACCTTCAACGGCGTAGTTGAGATTAGAAAAGTACCACGGTTATCAAAGATGACATGCAATGATCACATACCGTCGAGGAACACTTTACTATTTATTAAAGAATCTGTTATTGTGCAGGGATGAAGGTCGTCCGGTTGAAATCCAATAGAATCTGAAACGAACACGGAGTTATGTGTTGAAACAAATGTTAGAGGAGTGTCGTCGTGTGAAAAAAGAAAGCATGGATGCCATTGAGGAAATAGAGGCAGCGTTGGTGAAACCAGAACCTCTGTCTGAGGAAGATGAACAGGGTGAACTGGGAAAAGATGTTGTGGATCATGCCGAAATTCCAGAAGGGAGCAAAGGGAAACAACAGAAGTCAGACAATGTTGTAGTGAATGGAAAAAAAAGCTAACATGCCGCCGTCTACAGGGCATCTTTTCAAGCTTCCTCATCCCGAAGGTATTCGTGATTTGTTCTTTAATTGTTATAACCAACTTCTTTAGAATAGAAGTTGGTTTTTATATATATACCAACTGTGATACTTAGCATGATTTATTTGAATGGTAAATACGTTGTGACGTAAATACGTTGTAAAATACATTAGACGAATAGGTGTAAGAATATATTCGTCGATGAATTAGTAGGTACAAATGTACAAATGATGACATTAATCCTCTCTTGTTTCCTATTGTATTGGCGTAGGAATTCTGGAGCCAAAAGAATGTCAGAAAGGGTGAAAGGCAAGAGGCAAGTCGTTGGAAACAGTGTGGAGAAATCAGCAAAGTTGCAGGAAGACAAAGCCAATGCAAAAGTTTCTCGCAGGGGTGTCGCACGTGCTAATTATAGAAGGTAAGCATTCATTGTCGATGAATATCCCGTTGCACACACACACACACGCACACAGATATATATATATATATATATATATATATATATATATATATATATATATATATATATATATATGTTGTTTATGACAGCTAAATTACGGTGTTTTATAAACCTGTTTTGTTTAACATATGTAGGAGTTCCACTCCTGCACCGGTGTCTGTGAAAGAGGTTAGCTGGACCAGGATTGTTGACAACCCTGAGAAGTTGAGAAAGAATGCTTTGGTAAGTCACATATGACCGTAGCTGTAATCAAAATGTACAATGCTGCATAGTAAGTAGTAACGTAAAGCTGGTGTTTATTTGTTCTGTTTCAGTTTATTCCAAGAGTTGTCATTCGTGAATGCATCTATGGCAAGATTCCAAGAATAACCCTGATCGATCGCAGCAATGATGTCCCCTATTACTGCGAGATGATCAAGAGGGAGGGTACCGTGGATAGGTATTTATGCGGCATGTGGTCGAATTTTTGCAAAGACCGCAACCTTCAGAAGGGAGACACACTGCGCTTCTCTATCACATATCCTCCGGTGGAATCGATTTTGGTGGCTGTAGAGCGTGGAAAAGCATATTGACTAACGTGTTAAGGGGTGTGAAGGAGAGTTTTTCGTAGACTATGAAGTATTTATGAATGTGTTAGTTTTTTAATTTCTGGACAGATGTGTTTATGTTTTGTTAGTTTTATTTGTTGGGTCTGTACTTCTCAGTTGACATGGTGGTTGTTTTTCTGGTATTGACATTATTATGCCATTGCTGCATGGATTATTTAAAATTTTGTGAATGGCAGCCTGAACTATTAAGGTTTAAAAAAACTCCTTGTATTCGGAAACATGTTGGGGTTTCTAAGTATATGTGGATTGTTAAAAATGTTTCTTTTCTACAAAACCAAAAAGTTGAGGCTTAGTCTTAATAATAGCAATAGTTTGTACAGAAAATTCATGGCAAAAATAACATTTAAACATGTAGAAATAAGTTTATAAATTATCAGTAAATAATAATTTATAATATGTAGAACGATGTTTTCGCTTAAAATATACGCAACATATTTAAGGGTATTTAGTTAAAAATAATAATAATAAATCAATAATATTTTATTATAGACATAACAATTATTTTAAATTAGGTGAAAGAAAAAACTTAAATATTGTAATTAAAAATTAATAATATTATAGTAATTAAAAATTAATAGTATTATATTAAAAACAGAACAATTATTTTTAATGTGCCATAAAAAAAAAGTTTAAATATTTTTAACCCCCAATTCTGTCTTTGTGGGGGAAATTACAAAAAAATTGAAGAAAGAAATATTATTTAGATGGGCCTTATTCTACTTACTTTATAATAGTGAAGTTGGGGAACGTTAGGCCCAAAAATCTTAACGAAAGGTTGACACATTAGGCCCAAAAAAAAACAAACACCCAATTAGAAGGGGATTGTTTACCCTGTTTATCGGACGACATCCGCGAAGAGGATAAAAAACAAAGCTTGATGCCATAAACGTTCCCCACCAAGGTTACGCTCATTCAATACTTTTCCACCCAAAAAAAGACCATGGGATCCGGCAAAGACCATGTTATTCCGGCTCCTTGGTTTGGTTGTATCCCAGTTGACGTATACGATTTTCTGCTTTCACCAGCAAACCGAGTAAGAAATAGGGCTTCCGTGAGAAGCAGCCGCGGCACAACGGCGCCTGGTCACAAAAGCGATGGCGTGTCCTTTCGTGACACCGGTTACGTGTGTAACGACATGCAGCAGATCAATTTCCACGAAGGTCCAGGTGAATCATCGACGGCAGTGACTGAAAGGGTTTTGGAAACGTCCGCGTTCCGTTACACTGTTACAGAATCTGATAGCGAAAGGTAAGGCTTTACACAGTATCTAATGTAGTTAATGGTTAGATTTTGATAATTACCACAAAATAAGGAAATGTATATACAGGGTTTGGTGAAATCAGTTGAATGAATAATCCATTGCAAGTAACCTTTATTATTTGTGGATTGGTGTTACTATCCACAACTTATTGTGTCGTCATATATAGTGTATTGTTAGCATATGATATAGTTAAGACATCTATTTTGTTAGACAACATATTGTTTCGTTAAAAACCAACTGACTGTGAATTGTAGATTATGCTATGATTTTGCAGTTGTCTTTTGCACATGGTGATTGACTTGGATACTTCATCATTTCCCTTAAATAATGTTGTGTCCTGCCCCCAATTCATTGTGCAGTATTAAAGCTTGAATTTCCATATTCCCTAATTTACAACATTTTCCACAATTATTCCTAATGTGTAAGTTTATGCAAATGAGGTTGAATCTAAATAATAAAGGATGGTTAACTACAAATCTTAGCAGCAGTATGTTGACAAATATAATTGCAAGGCATATAGGTTATCGTTTCCTGGATGTATTGGATATTTCATCCATTTTTTTGTAGTTTACTGCATGTATTGGTTATATGTACATGTAATATTTTCCATTCATATAAGGTACTAATTAATGTGAATATATACGCTACAATTGTGATGGTGATATATGGGATGACAAAGAGGTCAAAGAAGAAGACCTTGGTCTAGTAGGTAGGGTCCTTGTTTGGAGGCGTCACGTAAATTCTAGCAGGGTTGCGAGAAGAAATGTCCTTGTAAGTAATTAGTTTGACTCTTCAAAAATGTCCCACTGTGTATAAAATGGAGGATCACCAAACATATAATAAGTATTACATTAAATGTCATTTTAAGAAATGTAGTCTACAACCAAGTCCAACTATTTGTGTATACTAATACAATTCTGTCTCTTATTAGTATAAACTAATTTTGCTGGTGATGCAGCAAATGCCTCAGAAGGTCGTGCAAGAGTATCTAATTGAGGGGCACGAGTCGATTGTGCTATTTGATTCAGATCGCGGAAGGGAGTACAACTGTGTCCTGCACCGGTCAGAAAGAAAAGCATGCATTGAGCGATTTATTTCCAAGGAATGGTACACGTTTTTAAGAAACCGGAAGATTAAAACGGGCGACAAAATAGGATTTAGTCTGAGGATTCCTTCTGCGGATAGGCTGTTGGTTATGGTGAAACGTAAGCTTCGGTCAAAGTGAGGGTGTCCTTGAAGTGTGTGTAGGACTATAGACTTTTGATGCATATTAGGAAGATGCATGCTTTGTGCGATTATTATGATAATCATTTTGCTAAGTACTTAGGTGAATGGGGCCACAATTATGTAGTGATTAGTCTTATATGTTGGTAACCATTCTGAACAATATTGTCTTTTTTGGAGATGTAACTTGGAATGATATAATATATGAATTTGCTACATAACATTTATATGTATATATTAAGAAATCAAGTTTATAATGTCCACTATGTTTTTAACCGATATACGAAGGCTGTGAAAAATCTCACGGTAATTCAAATAATAAAAGTGGCAATGATTCATAGTTGTCTTTTCCTTCTCATAAAAATAAATAAACATTATTATACAATACCATGTCACACCAAAGTTGCATATCTACATATCAAAGAAAAGATTCTTTACTTTTCTCACATGGGTGGCGCCAAAAATAAGGCAAGTGGTTGGAAAAAATGTTGTATACATGTGAAGAATATATTCCATTGCATAGAAAATGACAAAAAATAAGTTGAGTGAATTTGTGGATAAGAATGGACAAAAAGGTGAATCCAGCATGTGATGTTTTCCATATGTTGAACAGTAAATAGAATACAATTCTGAAGTCACATATTCTGAAGGGCGAATAGGAAACCCTACCTAAAAGTTTAACTTAGAGAGTCGCCACCTATTCTGAAGGGCGAATAGGAAACCCTACGCAGATGTGAGATTCAGGGTAAGTTACTATATTCAAGGTCGAGGGAAGGTGTTAGGCACCCTCAACCCTTTCCTAAAGGCTAGCATTTAAAGATAAAGGTTTATGGCTAACTGTTAAGGTTTTATAGCTAAAGAATCGAACAGGGAGAAAATTGAGATTTTGAGGAGGGGGACTCGCCTTGTTGCCAAGTGCCTACGTATCTCCTTAGGGAGAATCAGAGTCGACGTAGTTCGGGAAGGGTTGTACGCCATTTAGAGTTTGAATTTGATTTGATATGGTTTTTTTAGAGGCTTTTTGGTTAGCCTATCGCAGTTTGTTTTGTCTTGTAATTTGAATGAATTTTAGAATTATTAGGGTTTGGGGCGTACAACCCTGATTTGGCACAATTAACCGCGATGATCAATAGGTTTGATCACCATAGTTAAAGGATTAAGGATTTGCATTGTTACCAATTCAAATCGATTAATTCGATTATCACTAATAACAACTTACTTGTATTTTACTTATTTATTAATTGGCGTTTTATATTGTTACCTCTCATAATCGATTAACACGACTACAAATAATAACAAATTTAATTAAATAAAAAGGCAAGATTAATCACCACAACCAATAAGATAGTTGCAGCCATTTGATCGAATTTAGTTGGATTTTATTTCAATTAAAATGGTATTTTAATTAAAATTATTGTTAACCACAGCGATTAATCGATTTAATCGGCGCGAATAACAAATTAGAAATTTTAATATAATTATCATGTATTTACTTTATTAAAAAAATAAAATATAATTAATATATATTAAAATTAGTATTTTAATTAAAAGAAAACAAAATAATTAAAAGAAAATAGGTTTTATTGAGATTATGATTCAATGTGATATTCATGAGGGCTCATGTTATAGGCATCAAGTACCAGGTGCGCCGGATCCATGTGGCTAGTGATTCTAAGGCTCAGATCTATAGGACCATGGTAAGGCTGGTGGCACGCAGAGCATGGGATCAAGAACATATATTTAGAAAAAAATAGTTGAAAGGGCCAGGGATCGAACCCTGGACCCTTGGGACAAATACGTGCGCACTCACCATCTCAACCAACACACAATTCTGTTAGAGGGATGCGCGCCGTTCAACATATCCAAAACATAACAACACCCACTAAAACGCGCGCGCGATTTGAAATTGTCCAACCAGAATGGGACACGCATTCGTCTTCCCCAAGAAGACAAAAGAACCTGCACTTTTAACCACCAATTTGCTAGGAATTTTTCGTAGCAACTGCAAACTACAAAAATAGCGAATAGCTCGTATGGGCAAATAAATATGGCGCGACCCTATCATTCTACTCGTCCCAACCATGCGAACCTAACCATGCTCTTATTTCCTTCTAATTTTACTTCTATTGAAAAAACCCAATTTAAAACCCTAAAAGCTTAAACGGTCATCAATGGCAAAGTACGATTGGGACACACAAACTTCATATAAACAATCCAGAGGCAATCAGGGCATTAAGAACAAACAGAATACACGATCAAAACACCATGGGAATGCCTATATTACACTAATCGAATCAAAATTCAGAGCGACTTACCTGGGCTTGTTTGGAGAAATTCTGGGGGTGTTGACGAAGTATGACGATCCAGACACGTTCCAAATGATCCAAGGAAGCTTTTGCAACCTTTAGTTCTTGTTGAAAGCTCCTAATTTGCCAAAACCGAATTCAAGTTCTTGAGTGATTTTTTTTTTGGTTCTTGCAAGTGCCTCCTCTCTCCGAATTTTCGTCCCCAACCCTTATGCCTTGTGTTTAGTACTTATAGACAAACATTTAGGTCAACAAAAACATCCAAAATCTCTCTTAAATCCAACCTTGCAATTTTGAACAAATTTGATTTTATTTTTCTTTAAAACCTTCTATTTTGGTCCAAATATTGTATCAATCTTTTCCATTTGATTGAGCATGAAAATAGACTATATTTTGGTATTAATGCTGATTGGAAATCAACCAAATATAATTCTTAACAAAATATTTGATTTTTAATCTTAATTAAATCATTAAAATGAAATAAAAATCATATTAATTCAAATATAATGCTAATTTTCGTGGAAAATGCTTTTGGGCATGCTGATGGCTTGTGGACCAAGTTTGCATAAAAAAACCATAGGCCCATTTGCAAAATTTCTCAATTTGAACCCTCTTTTTTCACATTTGGTCCCTCAAAATCACCTGACTTTGATCAAGCATATCTCCTTCAATTTTTAAGCTATGAGGGAGATCTAATACTTTTTAGAAACCTCAAGAGGTCCTCTACAAGCCACTTTGGAATATATTTTTCATTTGAAGCTTTTATCTTGACCATATTCTCTTTGGGGAAAAACTGTTTCTGAAGGATGCCTGAAAATGACCTGTAATCTTTTGCTTTGTATCTCTTAAATGAAGCATTTCTAGCCCTGGCTTGTGAGACACAAAGTTGTAGAGAATCCAATTTCCTTCAAAATAGGCTTTGAGTGGGGAATTTTTGATGTTCCATGTGAAAGTTATGCCCAGTCAAAGTTGGGTTGACTTTCTCCTAAGAAACCCTAATTTGAACCTTTTCATGTTTGTTCATCTCTGAGTTTCTATTAATGGAATCATGATCAATTCTTGATCAAATGATGGTTATGCACCCCCATACTTGATGTTTGCCAAATGATTATGGTTTGAATCATGCCTTGATTGTGATTGACCTTTCAGTTTGAATTTGCTGACTGTGAATCATCTGGATTATTTGAATGAGCCATGTCTTGAGATTTGAACCTTGCTTTTGTTATGAGATAAGTGTGGAAGGTAAATTTTGGGGTATGACAGCTGCCCTTATTTAATTACCTTGGATTGGGTGACAGGAGGGTGTGTAGACGTCGCGTCGCTCCGATCGAAGAGTTATTAAATACTGGAAGACCCTTAAATTTGCCTTGAATTTGAGTATGGATGAAGAGAAATGTCCTGCTAAAGCCTGAGTCTTACATAGCGAGGACCTTTGTTGGTTGTGTAATCGGCTTGCTGTGGCCAGCAAGCCTCCGTAGTTTGTGAACCCCCACTTACTATAGTTCTAGTAATTTTCCGTAGTTTGTGGACCCCAATAGGATTGCTTGCTATAATTCTAGCAAGTTCACCTGCACCGACAGGGTTATCTGCGAGTGTTATCGCAGAATTTACCTGTACCACCAATAGGGTTATTCGCGAGTGCTATCGCGAAATTTACCTATGTCACCAGGGTTATCTGCGAGTGTTATCGCAGAATTTACCTGTACCACCAATAGGGTTATTCGCGAGTGTTATCGCGAAATTTACCTATGTTATCAGGGTTATCTGCGAGTGTTATCGCAGAATTTACCTGTACCACCAATAGGGTTATTCGCGAGTGTTATCGCGAAATTTACCTATGTTATCAGGGTTATCTGCGAGTGTTATCGCAGAATTTACCTGTACCACCAATAGGGTTATTCGCGAGTGTTATCGCGAAATTTACCTATGTTATCAGGGTTATCTGCGAGTGTTATCGCAGGATTTACATGTACCACCAATAGGGTTATCCGCGAGTGTTATCGCGAAATTTACCTATGTAGAATTTTGTTTTGTAAATGCGTATGCATCATGCTTATGCGATATGCGCATGCCCCTGCTGTTTGTATAATGCGTATGTGTGAATGCTTACACATGCATATGTTGTATGTATACTGATGAATGTATGCAATGATGTATGTATGATAACCCTGACACCCTATCTCCTTATCACTCATCTCCTTATCACCCATTGCCTTTGTTTAACCTCTTTTTGAATTGTTTGTGAACTCTGGTTCAGTTCGTATTCGGATGACTTGCCGACCCCCTTTTTTTGTGTGAAAGGATCAATCTGGGGTAACACCAGTGCACGGTGTGTGTAGCCTTCCGGAGATTTTGTCTTTTGCTTTTGTGTTGCAAGTTTGCAAGTTTCTCATGTTAAATCCATGTTAAAGTTTATAAAACTAAATTATCTTTTGCAAATGGTACTGAAATTAGAAATGAAGCATAGTATGCAAAAAAGGAAATTTTATTGATATTGCCTTGGATTGGCGAGTGTACAGAAATGCGAAGAAAGAAAATGACAAATAGAAATGATATTAATACTGCCGTTGCTTTTTTTTTGTTATCGAGGGCCCCAATAATCCTTCGACTTCAGAAGTAGATGATCACACGACCCCTTATCCTTCGTAGTTTGCCTTCGGTTTATGTCCGGTAATCCTGCTTTTGCTAGGCATAGTACTTCTTGACCGCGTCTGAGTTGATTGGGTGCGGTAGCTCATCCCCATCCATTGTAGTGAGGACTAATGCCCCTCCTGAGAACACCGTTTTTACAATGTATGGACCTTCGTAGTTAGGTGTCCATTTTCCACGGGCGTCGAGTCGAGGTAACAGTATCTTCTTGAGGACAATGTCACCTTCTTTGTAGGTTCGAGGTCGGACCTTCTTATCGAACGCTTTTTTCATCCTCTTCTGATAGAGTTGTCCATGACACAAAGCTGTCAGTCGCTTTTCTTCAATGAGATTAAGCTGATCAAAACGAGTTTTTACCCATTCCGATTCTTCTAACTTTGTGTCAGCTATGACTCTTAGTGACGGGATCTCCACTTCGATTGGGAGGACAGCTTCCATACCGTAGACTAGGGAGAAGGGGGTTGCCCCTGTAGATGTACGCACCGAGGTTCTGTAGCCGTGTAGGGCGAAGGGGAGCATTTCGTGCCAATCCTTGTATGTTTTCACCATCTTTTGTATTATCTTTTTGATATTTTTGTTTGCAGCTTCGACAGCGCCGTTCATTTTAGGCCTGTATGGTGAAGAATTGTGGTGTTCAATCTTGAACTCCTCGCACAGCTCCCTCATCATGTTATTGTTCAGATTCGATCCATTATCGGTGATAATCCTGCTTGGAACCCCATACCGACATATGATATTATGCTTGATGAACCGAGTGACTACTTGTCTCGTCACGTTGGTGTAAGAGGCAGCTTCGACCCATTTGGTGAAGTAGTCTATGGCAACCAATATAAATCGGTGTCCGTTCGAAGCTTTAGGTTCTATCATCCCTATCATGTCGATTCCCCACATTGCAAATGGCCATGGTGAACTCAGAACGTTCAACGGGTTTGGTGGCACGTGCACCTTGTCAGCGTAGATCTGGCACTTGTGACAGGTCCTTGCATATTGGAAACAGTCGGCCTCCATTGTTAGCCAGTAATACCCTGCTCGCAGTATCTTCCTAGCCATTGAGTGTCCGTTTGCGTGGGTCCCGAAGGTTCCTTCATGTACCTCCCTGATAATCTCCTTAGCCTCGTTTTTATCTACACACCTCAACAACACTGAATCATAGTTCCTTTTGTATAGGATGCTTCCGCTTAAGAAGAACTTGGATGCAAGTCTCCTCAATGTCTTTTTATCAATCGTTGAGGCATTCTCCGGGTATTCTTGTTTTTCCAGGTACTTTTTAATGTCGTGGTACCATGGTTTGTTGTCAGACTACTCCTCAATCGCAAGGCAATAGGCAGGTTCATCGAAGTGTCTAACAGTTATCCGTGGTTCATGGTTTGGCCAGGTCACCTTGAACATAGAGGAGAGCGTTGCTAGTGCGTCGGCTATTTGATTTTCTTCCCTCGGGATATGAGTAAAAGTGATAGTGTCAAATTCAGCCGTCAACTCCAGTATAAGGTCTCGGTATGGGATTAGTTTTGCATCTCGAGTGTCCCATTCTTTGTTGACTTGATGGATTACCAATGCTGAGTCTCCGTATACATCAAGGAGTTTGATCCTTAGGTCGATTGCAGCTTCTAACCCCAATATGCACGCTTCGTATTCTGCAATGTTGTTGGTGCAGTCGAAACATAGTCTCGCAGTGAAGGGTAAGTGCCGGTCATCGGGAGATGTCAATACTGCCCCTATGCCATGTCCTAGTGCATTTGAGGCACCGTCGAACATGAGTTTCCATACCAAACCCGGTTCAGGTCCCTCGTCGGGTCCTGGTATTTCATAGTCTCTTACTAGCATAATATCCTCATCGGGGAAGTCGAACTTCATGGATTGGTATTCCTCGAGGGGTTGGTGAGCAAGATGTTCTGCCAATACACTCCCTTTTATTGCTTTTTGAGTTACATATTGTATGTCGTATTCGGACAACAACATTTGCCACCTTGCAATTCTACCCGTGAGCGCCTGCTTTTCGAACACGCATTTTAAAGGATCCATTCTCGATATTAGCCATGTGGAATGATTCAGCATATATTGCCTTAGACGTTTGGAGGCCCATGCTAGGGCACAACATGTCTTTTCCAATGGTGAATACCGAGATTCGCAATCCGTGAATTTCTTACTGAGGTAGTAGATAGCGTGTTCTTTCCTGCCTGTTTCATCTTGTTGCCCCAGTACACACCCCATAGATCTTTCGAGTACTGTGAGGTACATGATCAGCGGTCTTCCGGATACGGGAGGTAAAAGTATCGGTGGTTCTTGTAAGTAGTTTTTTATAGTTTCGAAGGCTACTTGACAATCGTCATTCCACTTGATAGGTTGATCCTTCCTGAGTAGTTTGAATATAGGCTCGCATGTAGCTGTTAGATGCGAAATGAACCTTGAGATGTAATTCAATCGGCCCAGGAAACCTCGCACCTCTTTTTCTGTTTTTGGAACGGGCATCGCTTGTATGGCTTTTACTTTATCAGGATCAACCTCTATACCTCGTTGGCTTACAATGAATCCCAACAGCTTTCCCGACCTTACACCAAACGTACATTTGTTCGGATTTAACCTTAGCTTGTACTTCTTTAAGCGCTCGAACAACTTATGTAGATTTGTAATATGCTCTTCTTCTGTGCCGGATTTGGCAATCATATCATCTACATATACTTCGACCTCTTTGTGAATCATATCATGGAATAGTGTGACCATGGCTCTTTGATATGTTGCCCCTGCATTTCTCAATCCAAAAGGCATCACTTTGTAGCAGAAGGTGCCCCAAGATGTCATGAAGGTGGTCTTTTCCATATCCTCAGGGGCCATCTTGATTTGATTATATCCGGAGAACCCATCCATAAAGGAGAACACCGAAGCTTGTGCTGTATTATCCACCAAGATATCTATATGTGGTAGTGGGAAATCATCTTTTGGACTTGCTTTATTTAGATCCCTGTAGTCTACACACATGCGCACCTTCCCATCTTTCTTAGGAACTGGCACTATGTTTGCAATCCATGGTGGGTAGTCAACTACAGCAAGAAATCCGGCATCGAACTGTTTGAGCACCTCTTCCCTAATCTTACTATCCATATCCGGTCGAACCCTTCTGCGCTTTTGCCTGACCGGCGCACACCCTTCTTTGAGAGGTAACCTGTGTACCACGATGTCTGTATCCAACCCCGGCATGTCACGGTATGACCAAGCAAAAATCTCTGCATACTCGTGAAGGAGCTTGATTAGCGTTGCTTTTACGTCCTTACCTAGCGTTGCCCCAATCTTAATGTTCTTGGGTTCTTCATTCGTTCCCAAGTTTATGATTTCAATGGCCTCTTGTGGAGGGAGCATGCTCTTGGATTCCTTATCCATTAACCTTGACAACTCTTCCGGAAGTTCGTCGTCTTCCTCATCCCCTTCTTCAGCCTGATTAGCGAGAACCTCGAGTTTGTATGGAGTCTCAGCAGTATTATTATCGGTGGTGTTAGAAGGTGATCTGCACATGTTTTATGTTTTGTTTTCTTTTAGTATGCAGATGTGAACGTGCTTTGTTTGTGTAAGAAATTTATTTGTCATTTTCAGAAAGGAAAAAGAAATAAATGCGAGAAAAGACAATGTTTTCAATACCGAAATGCAAAGACAATTTTATTAATAAACTTCGAACTTGAAAGTAAATGGGGCCCTTACAAACTAGCTCTATGCTTCGGGCGAGGCATGAGCGTTATTGTTTTTCTTTATTTGAAAAGGGAAATAAAACACACAAAAGCAAATTACTTTGAAATGAAAACTATCTCCGGTATCTCCATGCTTGTCCAATTCTGAAGTTGTTCCCCTGGTCTGATTTCTCGAATCAAGTTGGACGTCCCTTCTCGAGAATCCTGGTTGGACACCATAGCCACATGTTCATACCCGCCAGTCACAAAAGTTTGCATTATTGGGGGGAATGGTCGTTCCTCTTTCTTAATGCTTGTGACCTTGGTGAGTTGGTATCCTAACCCTGAGCGGTCTTTCTTCTCTGACACCTCTGGTAGTTTGCCCCAGCCTTTAGCATCTGCATCCTGCAGATCCTTCCATGATGTCACCGCCCTTCTTATCTTCTCCACTGGTAGTGTGATAGCAGTTGCAATTTCTAGAGCTTGAAATGCGGTACCCAATGCTTTGTCTCCAGCCTCAATATATCTGTATGAGTTTAGATTGTTGACAAATATATCCTCTTCTCCATTGATAGTCACTATGGAGTTCCCATTCACAAACTTTAGTTTCTGATGGAGGGTGGAGGTGACTGCCCCAGCTGCGTGAATCCAAGGACGTCCTAGTAGGCAGGTATAAGCTGGCTCGATTTCCATCACTTGGAAGTTGATGCAGAAGGTGTGGGGGCCGATTATGACAGGAAGGTCTACTTCTCCAAACACCGGACTCTATGATCCATCGAAAGCCTTAACCACCAGACGACTAGGTCTAACCACAAGTTCTTCTAAGGCTATCTTGTCAAGTGTTGCTTTTGGCATCACATTTAAGGATGACCCTGTGTCGATCAAAACTCTAGCTAGATGAGCCTTCCCACATTGCATGGAGATATGCAAGGCTTTGTTGTGTGACTTTCCTTGTAGGGGTAGCTCATTGTCACTGAAACCTAGGCATGCCCCAGCAGTTAGATTGGCCACCATTCCGTCAAATTGATTAACTGTGATGTCCTTAGTTACATGGGCAGCATTTAGGATCTTCATCAAAGCATCTCGATGTTTCTCGGAGTGTATCAGCAGTGATAAGAGCGATATCTTAGATGGTGTCTGTTGCAACTGATCTACCACTCTATAATCGCTCTTCTTAATCAGGGCGAGAAACTCCTCAGCATCCTTATTAGAAGTTTCTTTATCCTTAGGTTCAGCCTTATTACTAGATCTCATGACAACTTGTTCTCCAGATTGCGTCAAGTTTTCACTAGACGTTGGTTGTACTTGCGCAGTTTTGAATATGCGCCCACTACGGGTCATACCTCCAGGTCCAACGATGCTTGATACTGCAGTATTAGTATCGGTCTCATATTCCCATGGTACCGCTTTCATCTTGTCCAAAGGATATGGTCCTCTGATTGGGATGATCTTGGTATGCTCTTGCGTAGGTATCATCACTGGTGGTCTAGAGCATGGGATAATCAGTGGTTTCCTTGCCCCTTGTGCAGGTATCATTAAAGGCTCGTTTCTTTCCACCATCGCCACATATTCCTCTTCAGGGTGTTCCTCCAATTGGATCAATCCTTGATCCATGAGCCTTTGCAAAGTGTCTTTGAAAGCTTCGTTATGTTCTAGGATAAACCCTTTTATAAGAAGATACCTCTTAAGTGCATCTATGGGGGAGTTCCGTTGTTGAACCAACTCTTGCTCATTGACAACTTCTATTGCATTGACTGCGCCTTCATGGTGTGGCATCGGATTTGTTTTCACATTGGGTTTGTCAAAGGCGATTGCCCCTGACTCAATCAGATCTTGGACTATGTGTCTAAAAGCCCAACATTTCTCCAAGGTATGTCCAGGAGAATTGGCGTGAAATTCACACCTTTCATTCGGTTTGTAGTTGGGTGTGATCTTGCCTGGAGGAAGAGGTGGCAGTGGCCTAACTTCTACCAAGGATTCGTTTATTAAATATTTCAGAATTTCTTTCTTGGAAGTAGGTAGCGGATCGAATCTCCTTTGTCCTCCCTGAAACCGGTTTTGTTGTGGTGGATATGATATGGGAGGTCTGTTCTCCTGATGCCCTACAGCATTAGTCTCTCCTTCCTTCTTCTTGGTGAAGTTAGGGGTAGGCCTCTTCGCTTGATAGGAGTTAGATGATGCTCCTTGTATTTTCCCGCTCTTAATTCCGTCTTCTATTCTTTCACCAATAACCACTAAATCTGAAAACCCTGAGGACACACTCCCTACCATTTTATCGTAGTATGGCCCTTGTAATGTAGCCATAAACATTTTTACGAGCTCTTTTTCCAACAGGGGAGGTTGGACTCGGGAGGCCATTTCCCTCCATCTCTGTGCATACTCCTTGAACGATTCCTCTTTCTTTTGTGACAAATTTTGGAGTTGCATCCGATCGGGTGCCATGTCCAAATTGTATTTATATTGTTTTAGGAACGTATTAGCAAGGTCGGTCCAGCTTCGGATGTGAGACTTCTCTAATTGCATATACCAGTCAACCGATGCTCCACTCAAGCTATCTTGGAAAAAATGCATCATCAACTTTTGATCATGAGCATAAGCAGCCATTTTTCGCACATACATGCGCAAGTGACTCCTCGGACAAGAGAGTCCCTTGTACTTTTCAAAGTCGGGTATCTTGAATTTATGAGGAATAGCAAATCCGGCACCAAGCTCATTTCATAGGTATCCACATCGAAGACATCATATCCTTCCATTGCTTTCATCCTTTCTTCCAGCGCCTTGATTTGTCCACTCTCCTTGGAATTCTCCCCAGAATCAACAGAGGTCAGCTTTGGTTGAGGGACTTGATCTGTGTCATTAGTGTCCCCATACTGTAGATCCTAGTAGTCCTCATCCCTAAGCGGATTGTTGATTGGAATGCGAACTGTGCGAGACGTCCCTTCTTTCTGAGTAGTAGGGATAAATCCTTCTTGAGAGGCCTCTCCCTCTTCATGGGTCGTGGTGACCCTTTTAGATGCGTGAGCATTCGTTTTATGAGGGTCGTGGCCTCGAACATATCCTAACAATGGGTTGCCATCTTTAGGTATCTCTTCATACTGATCATGAACTTCCTTAGCTTTGTCTTGCTTATCTTTGAGGTCTTTCATGAAGCTCAGCACTTGGGCCATTCCTCCCTGGAGGTCTTCAACAGTACCTTTCAGCTGGGTCATTTCCTCACGAAGGGCGGCTTGATTCTGCTCTAGCTATTCCATTGCTTTCTTCTTCTGAGCTCTGGTCTTGATTTGTGGTTGAGTTGCAATGGTGTGACTGGAGATGAAGATAGTTTTTTTTGCTTTAATGTTTTGAAAAATAAATATGATATGCATGCTATGAATGATATGGTTATGCAATGTTTATATCTTATCCACACTATCATAATACACACATATATATTTATATATTATTTTTATTCCTCTCTCTTTTTTTTTTTATATATACATGTACATTTTTTTTCTCTTTTTTTTTTGCACATATGTATTATGTATATATTTTTTGCATATGTATTTATTATTTTTGTTTCTCTTTTGTACATGTATATACACATGTGTTTTTTTCTTTTTTTTTTTAGAGAGGTAAACAAGGTTGGTGAATATTTATAGAAACGATGAGTAACGAAAAAGAAACACACTTTATTGAAAGAAAATACTAAAAAAACTCCATTGTTGGTTAACAAAGATAGAAATTGAAATAACAAATTGAAAATACTTGAAATGCCATAAAAGGAAAAAATCTAAAACTAAGAACGCCTTTGGATGTCTTCTTTGAACTTATCCACCATATCTCTACAAAGCTCTATGAATTCCTTGACTTCTTTGGGAAGGATAACAAGAGAGGTCTCCGCCTTTGCCAAACTCCTTGGGATGTCTAGGATTAGATCGTTGCACAAGTAAACTAGCTTGTCATAATTATCGCGGCATTTCTCGTATTCTTCAAGCATCTTAGGAACCATGCTCACGTGCTCATAAGCAGTAGAAACAATTGTGTATTGTCTCTCCCAATAGTCCCTTTCATCCCTTGCAGCATCACATAACTCTTTTTGCCTTAGTAGTAATTGCCTCATCAAAGCCAAAGCTTGAAGTGCTCTAAGGCGTTCATCGGTGCGTAGTAAAAGTGCTTCTTCCGCGGCCACTCTTCTTGTGTGTTCTTCTTGTCCAGCATTGCGAGCTTCTTGAAGATCAAACTTTAAATCCCTTATTTCTACTTCTTGATCCTTAGTTCTATCCGTTAATTCAAAGACCACAGCTTCTAGATTTTTCTCGGATTCCGCTTTGTCGTGGGATGCCTTTTCATAACGCCTCCTCCATCTTGCAATCTCCACATCCGCTTGTGCCAACCTTTCATTATGTGATTCTAGATTAAAATTAGCACTTAGATCTCCCTCGGTTGCACGCTTTATTTTACTTCTTTGCCTGTCATTTTCTTCTTTCATCGCTTGGAGTTCTTGATTTTTCTCTTTAAGGTCAAAGCGTAGTTGGCTCCTTTCATTAGTAAGTTGATGCAAATCAAGTTTTAATTTCTCTTTCTCCTTTCGGGACGCCTCTAGGGCAGCCCTGATTCCTTCTATCTCTTCGATGGATAAAGGAACAGGATCAGGATAATCAGGCTTGTAGGCGGGATCCACAACAAAAGGAAGCAACACTTTCTTAACTCTTTCTTGAACCCATGCGGTATAAGATGCTTTTGCAATTACATTCTTTGGTCCAAAGTCTCTCCTTTGCACATTACTCCAAGCTTGAATTACTTTTTTCCATGTTCTTGGTTCACCTTTACCATTGTCATGCAAAATTAATTCTTTTATACGTTGTTCAGAAGGTTCCTTATCCATGGAATGTCCCAGTTGACGTAGTGCTAAAGTAGGATTATAATTGATACAACCAAGAGTTCCTATCAATGGCACATTGTTGAATTCTCCGCATTTGTAAATGATCTTATCTGAATTTAATTTTCTTGCATACCATAGAATAGAGTCCGCTTTAAGAGCCCTTAATTTTTGAGACCAATCGTTCCTAGTTAATTCTTTGATAAAGCAACTAGCTTTGTAGAGATGGGAAGTCAACCAAGAATAGAGCAAATGAACACAACAAACTAGCACTCCTCTCTTTCTTTCATACCTCATATGAATAGCATAGTAAATGTTAGCGAGGATAGTCGGAGTTGGATCTTTGTCAAAAAGCCTAAAAGAAGTGAAAGCATGGATAGCGGTAGGATCAACATAATCAATATTCTTTGGCAATAAAACAACACCAAAAACCAAAAGAGCTAATACATGTCCACAAATGTCCCATTGTTTCCTTTGAGCAAACATTAATGCTTGATTTTCTAAATAAGATCTTTTGAACCCATGCACTTCTCCCTCAGTTTTATAATGAACTTTTGATTCTGCAGCGGACATTCCTAAAGCCTTTTCTAGATCTGAAAAGTCAACTTCCTTACCCACACCAGTATAGAATTCCTTTTTTATCCTCGAAAAACCCAACATAGCATCCATTTCTTCTATGGTAGGTGCTAACTGAAAATCCTGGAAAGTAAAACATCTCAAAGGCGGATCATAGAATTGTACCAAAGCGGTGATAGCTTCTTCTTGCACCTTTACCCTTAGCAAATCCAAGATATTACCATAGCGAATCTCAAACCTATCCAAAGCACCTGATGGCAATTTTTCTTTGATGATCTTCAATTTCTTAATGTCTGGAGTAGAAACAGTAAAGTGCACGATTGTCTTCTTCGTACTCATCCTTCCTACACATTCACCAACAAAATACATTTTACCAAATATATATACATATATGTGTATTATTATTTTTATTTGTGGATAAGACATGATGAAAAATGCAAATGATTAGATGATGCATGCAAACACATAACAACAAAAAAATAATACAAACATAAAAAAAATAATTAAGCAAAAAAACATGGTATTTCAAAGAACCCAGGTTCATAGGTTCGACGTAGGGGGCTCTTGGGAGCCAACCTTTATATGGGGGTTCTAAAAGGTCTCATGGGGTCGTTCGTAGCCTTCGAGACTTTTTCGTCTCTTCGGATTTTGGAACAACTCATTTTATCCATGAGGTTCGAATTTTTGGGTAGGTTCCCGGAGAGATCAGCTAAGTATCCAGTCCAGCCCTCCACAAAGTCAAGCTTCGTTTCGGACCTTTCCAAATACCTAACCCACTCCGAGTGGAGTTATCAGTGAGATTCGTAAGGCGATTCATGTCCCCTTTTGGTCTCAAAGTTAACTCCCACATTTAAGGTTTAACCGACATAAAAATAGAGCAAATATATAAAAATAAAAGCAGATATTTTCAGGCAGATAAAAAACATAAAACAAATAAACAAATAAATAATTTAATGTTTATTAAAAGATAAACCTCCCCCCAAACCCTAAATGTGGCAATTTGCCAACCCTAAAATGCGCCACAAACCCTAAACCACAAACCACGAGCCATAAACCTAAACCCACTCAAGCCTTAGGAGCATAATAATTCACTAAAAGTGTAGTCCCCAACAGAGTCGCCAGCTGTAGCAACCTACCTAAAAGTTTAACTTAGAGAGTCGCCACCTATTCTGAAGGGCGAATAGGAAACCCTACGCAGATGTGAGATTCAGGGTAAGTTACTATATTCAAGGTCGAGGGAAGGTGTTAGGCACCCTCAACCCTTTCCTAAAGGCTAACATTTAAAGATAAAGGTTTATGGCTAACTGTTAAGGTTTTATAGCTAAAGAATCGAACAGGGAGAAAATTGAGATTTTGAGGAGGGGGACTCGCCTTGTTGCCAAGTGCCTACGTATCTACTTAGGGAGAATCAGAGTCGACGTAGTTCGGGAAGGGTTGTACGCCATTTAGAGTTTGAATTTGATTTGATATGGTTTTTTTAGAGGCTTTTTGGTTAGCCTATCGCAGTTTGTTTTGTCTTGTAATTTGAATGGATTTTAGAATTATTAGGGTTTGGGGCGTACAACCCTGATTTGGCACAATTAACCGCGATGATCAATAGGTTTGATCACCATAGTTAAAGGATTAAGGATTTGCATTGTTACCAATTCAAATCGATTAATTCGATTATCACTAATAACAACTTACTTGTATTTTACTTATTTATTAATTGGCGTTTTATATTGTTACCTCTCATAATCGATTACCACGACTACAAATAATAACAAATTTAATTAAATAAAAAGGCAAGATTAATCACCACAACCAATAAGATAGTTGCAGCCATTTAATCGAATTTAGTTGGATTTTATTTCAATTAAAATGGTATTTTAATTAAAATTATTGTTAACCACAGCGATTAATCGATTTAATCGGCGCGAATAACAAATTAGAAATTTTAATATAATTATCATGTATTTACTTTATTAAAAAAATAAAATATAATTAATATATATTAAAATTAGTATTTTAATTAAAAGAAAACAAAATAATTAAAAGAAAATAGGTTTTATTGAGATTATGATTCAATGTGATATTCATGAGGGCTCATGTTATAGGCATCAAGTACCAGGTGCGCCGGATCCATGTGGCTAGTGATTCTAAGGCTCAGATCTATAGGACCATGGTAAGGCTGGTGGCACGCAGAGCATGGGATCAAGAACATATATTTAGAAAAAAATAGTTGAAAGGGCCAGGGATCGAACCCTGGACCCTTGGGACAAATACGCGCGCACTCACCATCTCAACCAACACACAATTCTGTTAGAGGGATGCGCGCCGTTCAACATATCCAAAACATAACAACACCCACTAAAACGCGCGCGCGATTTGAAATTGTCCAACCAGAATGGGACACGCATTCGTCTTCCCCAAGAAGACAAAAGAACCTGCACTTTTAACCACCAATTTGCTAGGAATTTTTCGTAGCAATTGCAAACTACAAAAATAGCGAATAGCTCGTATGGGCAAATAAATATGGCGCGACCCTATCATTCTACTCGTCCCAACCATGCGAACCTAACCATGCTCTTATTTCCTTCTAATTTTACTTCTATTGAAAAACCCCAATTTAAAACCCTAAAAGCTTAAACGGTCATCAATGGCAAAGTACGATTGGGACACACAAACTTCATATAAACAATCCAGAGGCAATCAGGGCATTAAGAACAAACAGAATACACGATCAAAACACCATGGGAATGCCTATATTACACTAATCGAATCAAAATTCAGAGCGACTTACCTGGGCTTGTTTGGAGAAATTCTGGGGGTGTTGACGAAGTATGACGATCCAGACACGTTCCAAATGATCCAAGGAAGCTTTTGCAACCTTTAGTTCTTGTTGAAAGCTCCTAATTTGCCAAAACCGAATTCAAGTTCTTGAGTGATTTTTTTTTTGGTTCTTGCAAGTGCCTCCTCTCTCCGAATTTTCGTCCCCAACCCTTATGCCTTGTGTTTAGTACTTATAGACAAACATTTAGGTCAACAAAAACATCCAAAATCTCTCTTAAATCCAACCTTGCAATTTTGAACAAATTTGATTTTATTTTTCTTTAAAACCTTCTATTTTGGTCCAAATATTGTATCAATCTTTTCCATTTGATTGAGCACGAAAATAGACTATATTTTGGTATTAATGCTGATTGGAAATCAACCAAATATAATTCTTAACAAAATATTTGATTTTTAATCTTAATTAAATCATTAAAATGAAATAAAAATCATATTAATTCAAATATAATGCTAATTTTCGTGGAAAATGCTTTTGGGCATGCTGATGGCTTGTGGACCAAGTTTGCATAAAAAAACCATAGGCCCATTTGCAAAATTTCTCAATTTGAACCCTCTTTTTTCACATTTGGTCCCTCAAAATCACCTGACTTTGATCAAGCATATCTCCTTCAATTTTTAAGCTATGAGGGAGATCTAATACTTTTTAGAAACCTCAAGAGGTCCTCTACAAGCCACTTTGGAATATATTTTTCATTTGAAGCTTTTATCTTGACCATATTCTCTTTGGGGAAAAACTGTTTCTGAAGGATGCCTGAAAATGACCTGTAATCTTTTGCTTTGTATCTCTTAAATGAAGCATTTCTAGCCCTGGCTTGTGAGACACAAAGTTGTAGAGAATCCAATTTCCTTCAAAATAGGCTTTGAGTGGGGAATTTTTGATGTTCCATGTGAAAGTTATGCCCAGTCAAAGTTGGGTTGACTTTCTCCTAAGAAACCCTAATTTGAACCTTTTCATGTTTGTTCATCTCTGAGTTTCTATTAATGGAATCATGATCAATTATTGATCAAATGATGGTTATGCACCCCCATACTTGATGTTTGCCCAATGATTATGGTTTGAATCATGCCTTGATTGTGATTGACCTTTCAGTTTGAATTTGCTGACTGTGAATCATCTGGATTATTTGAATGAGCCATGTCTTGAGATTTGAACCTTGCTTTTGTTATGAGAAAAGTGTGGAAGGTAAATTTTGGGGTATGACAGATGGCCCTGCATGGAATCGTATTACAACCTACCTTCTGATGTGGTGGTGACAATTGGATATTATGGCAACAATAATTTTGGTATTTTATCATTCAAGGAGGTGCTCACAAATGAAGATTTACCACGTTTTCATAGTACAAGCCTGTTTAAGCGGGACATTTGGTTTTTTGATATGGATGTCTTTCCATCCAGTGTAGATCGTCCTAAATTAGTTGAGTGCTCATTCTCCAATTTTTTAATATTCATGCATTAGTAACATGTTAAAAAAAATTAACCTTTATTTGTTTTGTAGAAAATACATGAGGATTTCGCTTCGTTTCTCGGGGACTAGGGATATGGGTTTATTGTGCTGTGCGGTGATAATGGAAAGAATAAGACCATGTCGCCATTAAAGCTTGCAGACCCCCGACGCACAAAATTAGGATATGGATGGGAAGACTTCTGCAAGTCAAACAACTTCAAATGCGGAGACCGAATTCGATTTAGGTTAGACGTTAGTTCTATTGCCAAAATATGTTATGTGTATTCACTGCCACAAGTGTAAGAAAGTAAGAAAAAAAACCTTCGTTAGTGAAGTTCTAATGGTTAGTTTATGTTAACAGGTTATATATATATATATATGTGTGTGTGTGTGTGTTAAGTTATAATTGTTGTTGCATAAGGTTTATATTAAGTAATAATGTAAACCAAAAAGGTATTGCACACAGAACTGTTACAACTGAAGATCTTTGTTTCCCACTGGTATAGAAGATGAACTCTAAGCATATTAGAATTCAGAAACCAAAAAAAATGAAGTGTCTACTGTCATGAGGAGCATGTTGCCTGAGGGAAGTTTACATGGGCCACGCCGCAGAGTTCAAAGCCTATACGTGAACCTTTAGGTAATTAACAGATAGGAAATCATGTTTGCATAAGCAGAACTATTGCCTTAGAGTTGAGGTGATGAAAGCATATACCTTAGATAAGAACCATCTATATGTTGTTGAAAACCTCTTTATACACGACGTTTGTAGTAGTCGACTTACACTGGTCGTTTTAATCATATATCAATATTTTGATTCCTTGCTTCGTTGTGACCCTTGACAGCGCCACGTAGATTTGTCAATGAGTAAATACGTCCCTTGGCAAATAAAGTCCGACCGTATCCAGTGATTGTCCCTGAGATTTATTGATCTTCATTGCATATGAAACAACTATTGGAAACTGACGTCGTTTAAGTTTGAAAGGCCAAGGGGATTGAGAGGGAGACATGTCCATTCTTGGGAGGTATACCAAATTACCACAACTCTTTCCGGCCATGATTTTTGCCTCTATAACATGGTTGGCCATCTTAGTTACCATTACCCTTGTTCCGTTACACAAACCCTCCAACTGATCTATGTTACGCATAAGCATAACTGGCGTTCCCACCTTCAGGCTAATGTGGTGGTTAGGCAAACCCGAAGTAGTTAGTGAACTGAGAAACTCTGGTGTGAGGATATCGACTACATTGGTGTCATGAATTTCCGACCTGTCGACAGTGTTTGAGCTGTAGTATTCCTTGATCTCACCTATAATCCATAAATGTGATTAACAATGAGTGTAATAATATAAACATGGATTTAGAAGGTTTGGGAATTAAATGAAACCTGGCATTAAATTAAGGACGTGACGATTAATTTGATCGACAACTTCTAATGTAGAAGCAAGTATCGCGCGAGTTTTGAGGTAGTCGTTAGATTGGTAATTTTGTATGAAATCAGGGTAAGTACTATTGACAATGGCAACGATTGGATCGTTGTAATCCATTATCAGAAGTTCCTGTGGCAAGTCAATGTCGGCAAATCCATCATTTGGCTCAGAGATTTTTCCTTCACCAATCTGCAACAACCAATTTGAGAAGTCAGCTATTTCTTTCTTTTCATGTTCATTTGGGCCGGATTGTAGTCGCATGTTCTGTGTCAAAGTCAAAACTTCAACCGACCGCAATATGTAAGAAGCATTTATTGCAGAGTGTACGATATCGGAACGACTTCCTCTAGGAACAACGGGCAAAATCTGTCTAAAATCACCACCGAATACGACCACCTTTCCACCAAAGATTTCCTTTGAATTACCGTATGTACGCATCACATCCTTCAAAGTTCGATAGAGTGCTTCAAAAGCATGCTTGTGTTCCATAGGTGCTTCGTCCCATATAATAAGCTTTGTCTATCTTAGAAGGTCTGCAACCTCATCATCATAGTCGATTTTGCAGGTAGAGTTATCCATTGTTGGGACAGGTATTTTGAATTTCGAATGTGCAGTTCTACCACCAGGCAATAATAGAGAGGCTATTCCACTCGTTGCAACGGTTAAACATATATCATGTTTGGACCTCAATGCACTTGCAAGCGTTCTCCACATGTATGTTTTACCAGTTCCACCGTAACCATGTAGAAAGAACACACCACCCTTTTGAGTGTGGACAGCGGTCATTATTTTTTCAAATATTTTCCCTTGCTCATCTACGAAATAGTTAGCCACATATCACAATGAGAACTGCATAACAGAGGAGGCAAGTAAACTATAATTGATAACCACAAACCTGTTAGAGCATTGGAAAGGCGGGTGAATTCGGTTCGCATTGCAGACACATCATAACTTCGTTCATCGTATATTAGCCTGTTCCCTAACTGCTGTAGAACGTACCCGTCGGGATATGGAATTGGTTTAAAGTCGTGGAGTGTTCTTCGATTTGCTTGCTGCAGTTTTTCAATCTTAGTTAATGTCAAATTCAGCAACTGTTCTTCAGTCAGCACCAAATATGTCACGGGTGCGGGTATAAAACAAAAACACAATAACATTAGATTGGTAAATGAAAATCAGAATTCCGAATACTTTAACATATGGAAATTCATAAGCACACAAATAGTAGAGAATCTGACAGCAACACCAAATTGAACACAAATTTATATTACTTTTACATATATGGGCACAACCTGCTTTGTTTACTAACTGTCTTTGTTTACTAACTGTCTTTGTTCATGAAGCAGACCATCAGCCAATAGTGTCCATGTTTCATTCCAAACATGATCAGGCCTATTAACAGCGTCAGACAAAAGCATCACCACGAAAAGCTTGCGGAGAATATGACCCGAACCCCATTCACTTGCTTCCCTAATCGCCCCTATGTATTCTTGGTCATCTTCAAGGAATCCCATTACAAAGCATGCGTCCCTAAAAGTATCATATTGTATGTCACCAACTCTGCGAATGTCTTCATAAGTATAAGGTCCCTTAACCACAGTCAACATCAGCCATAGGTAGAATAATTCTCCAGTTGTTGGGGGTACCCATATCAAACGGCCAATGGTGAAGCCCTTTTAACGCGGTTTCCAAGTTCTTCTTTTTTTTCATAAACAAATTTAGAGACAAATTGGCGATATGTGAGCTCCCGTGCTTCTTCGTACTTGCTGTTAGCAACCAACCAAGCCGTGAACATTGACTCCGTGACGCTTGCTTTTTCCAGTATATCTTCCATTCTTGTGTGATCGGGGTAGTAAACCGCCTTTTCACCTACTAAATGATAATACATTCATTCCACCGCCGGTCTCCTTCCATGAATTTTGTAAGAATATATCCTCCAACATGCCTCACATGGGGAGACATACCTACAATCCAGATATTGTTTGATCTCATCAATTGGTTCTTTGTCGGCACCGGAGCCTGAGTTTGTAGCTATTGTTGCTGTGATTCTATCGAAACCCTTATGTATATATTTGAATAGATATTTGATTGATGTACTTTGGTTGCACCACTCCATGTTAATATGTGCATGGTATTTCAAAAGGAATCTTACGCTGTAAGGTACAACATGTCGGTTGTCCAAAGAGACGCCATTTTTTTGAATGACATGGGAATTAGAACGTCTTCTATAGAGGGGATAGCCATCTGCATCAACAACCGTGTTTTCTTGGAACTTCTTGGGAAAGAATTTAGTGCATTTTTCGATTTTTCATACACTGTGAATTCATACGGGATGGACCACACGGGCCGTGCATCATGTGGGCCGACACCAGTTTGTACAAAGTTGGTTCTAACACCGGGTTCGGAATCTCAGCACAAATAATATTGTCTATGTCAGATGGTGTTGGGTATTTGCTCTAAGGGTGCAAAAAGACTAATATGTGAGCATGTGGCAATCCCCGTTTTTGAAATTCAATCGTGTACATGACTGTAAGACAATAGCACATGTTAAACAAAATACACTGTTATCAAATAAGGGATTACATATTCACATTAACAGTATTGAGAAAAGAAAGAAAATTTACATGCAATAAGGTTAGGTCTATCATGTGGCTTTAAGTTAGTCCCGGAAAGGGCACGTTGTATTTCCGGCCAAGCAGGATTGCAAGTAAACGTCACAAACAAATCAGGGAACCCTAACTTACTTGAAATGGCCATACCATCAAAATAGAGTTGATCCATGTACCGCTTGCTCCCAACAAAAGTAGATGGCAAAACAACTCTTTTTCCTCGCTTTGTTGCCGCATTAGCCTTAGTGTCGTTGCATCAATCATTCAAGTTGTTATACTTTCAAACTCGTAACTTGGATTGGTTGGTCCTTAACCAATTGAGACGCTCAGAATCCATCATTGCAAATCCATCCACTAAAAACTGTTGAAAAAGTCGTCGTGAATGAAGTAATGTTTTTGCCTCTATGTGGCGATCCTGTAGCCGGAAAGCTAGCCAATTCATGATTGATTGAAGATTTTGCCTCGTAACCTTCTGCTCGTGTTCATATCTGTGTAGTATATTTTTCCTGTATCCATCCTCTCCATAAACAAAAATGAGAGGGTATTGGTATTCTAAGTAAGCAGGATGAAATTCGGTAATTTGTTGCAAATGGCCATTGCGGGCGTGGATGATGATGTCTCGCGTTGTCTCGGGATCAATATCTCCAACAATCAGAGCAACAACTTCTGATGTCGTTGGTGTGTTGTAGACACGGCCATCCTAGGGACGATCACCGATTAATCGTATTTTCAAGTCTAAGAAAGGGTTGCCTCTCAACAGATCCCTCTCCATTCAAAATGCCTTTGCATGTGGATTGCAGTCGTCCAACATATCCTTCAACTTACAAATGACATCCCTATTTACCACATCACTGCCACTGTACATTATTTCAAAGGCGTTAGCTTTGAGTTTGCATAAGAATTACCATGGTGATATATTAATTGTTGAATGAGTATAATTACCTGAAACATTTGATCCTGTTATCTATTTCATTGTCAGTGCAAAAATATAAAGCTGAGTATACTGCAATGTCTGACCATCTTCCGGTATCAACGTCCCTATTCGGTGACATGTTTGACCATGTAGGCGTAATGTAGGCGGCCCTCTCCCATCAGCAACGGTTTTGTCGAATTTCATTCCTGGAGACGTGAAGGAAAACATGGCGTTGTAAATACGAAGGTTGCTTTGGTAGTTTTTGCTTTCGGAACTGGTACCGCTATGTAGAAGGTGTTGCAGCAGTGGCGGGGGATTCGTTAGTAACGGTAGTATAACTTTTCCGCTCCTACAGCACCACGGGAATTTAGGAACAGTGGTATGTCGTGATTTTTCCTTCCGCTCCTGATACCAAATAGAGGCATGACAAAAATGACATTCCCAAACTCGATCTCCTATGTCAGAGTATTCTGCATTGATTGGTAAATGTAGATTACAAACTAATATATAAAATTTCAAATAGATTAAAACGTTTAGAAAGTAAGCATACGTTCCAGATGGGCATCCACGCACGATTCATTATCAACTCCATCGTAATCATCATCAGAATTGTCACCCAAGTTGATATCATCTTCGGAGTTAGAGTTTGCCTCATCTGTTGCATGAGCTGCAGTGTTAGCAATTCGTGTAATATCGTTTACACGTGCATTAGACGTAGATGCCACGTCAGTGTTACGAACTTGGAGAACTGCTTGGTTAAAGTCTGCAAGTAGGTTACTGGGAGCATGAAGATTAAGCCTGGGATTTTTTTGGGGTACTCCACCTCGTACATGTCTATTGGAAGGGGATGTGTTAGTCAGGTTAGATAGGTTGTCAGTTAGAGGCTGTGGATTACATGAAGTCGGTGTCATAATGGTGGAAGGAACATCCTTTCCGAACAACGGAATATTTTCTTTGTTTGGGTGATGTAGGGCATTCTTCCTGTTAGTTAATATGATCCTCCTCCTCTTTCTAGCCATTGCATGAGCAGTTGAATATTGCAAGGAATGACAGTGAGAAGAAATAGGTGTTCCATTTGATTTGAGGTTTCCACCCATGGAACAACTACCATGTGTAGGATGGGATTCGACTTGGATGGGGGAGGTAATTGAACATTGCATGACAGTAGGTGTACGCGGGAGATTATCACGACGTGAGCCTCTCCGCTGAGCCAAAATAAATCTTCTCTGACGTCTGGCAATAGCAGCCTTCGCAATTGGATTTGAAGTGGTTTCGTATTCCATGGATTGATCAAGACATATATCAGTTTTGTATTTCAAACAGAGTTTAGTGAAGAATGAGTTCCTATTGGTACACTGAATGTTGTATGACACAATCCTGCATTGTCCTTTTTGACACTGATATTTGATGCAAATGGATTGGAGAACAAAAAGAGAGGGTAATTTGAATTTTTTCGTTTTCCCGCAAAATGGCCTAATAGATTTGAACTTTTCCATCAGAACAAAAAGTAATATTATTATAAAGCCTATAAGTGTCTTTCCATGCATTAGGTTAATATATGGCATGTAGACTGTAGGAAAAAGTGAAAGCACAGATGATTGGACAGCTGAAACAATAGGCTGCTCCCACTACTACAAAAAGAAGGTTTGAAGAAAAAGTTTGCTGACACATACCTTGCACGTGATGCTGTGTTGGTAGATTATATATTATATATAAAATATATAAAACAAATAAAACCGGAACTTGGGAGTCTGATTTGAAAAGGTGTTAAAGTGAGATAAGTCTTATAGTTGTTACACAGGTTTCAGAAAAGAGGTCTATTTAGAGGGTGAGTTGAGGTGTTGTGAGATCGATAAGTACAAAAGTTTAGGATATCGGTTTTGAGGTAGATATTATTTAGGAAAAAACATGAAGTCAAATATAATAAATCATCTATTTTGAACACTGTTTTTGGAAGCTCAAAATTAGGAAATGTATTTGAACTTTCATTGAACTTTCAAGGTTGATTACTGTGTATAACCATTATTGGAGAAATCAAAATTCAAATTTATGTTCCACATTATGAATATCGATGGAAATTGTCTAACCAATAGTAATATTATAAAGATATATAATATTGCACCAAACTGATATATAATAAACTTCCAAAAGTGCAACTGACATAATGTGTGCACTTAACATGCTTAGAAATTAAGATATAGTTTTAAGGTAGCAAAAAAGATAAGTGCATAATCCTATCTAATTAGGACTCGCAAATAGCGGCATACAACACAGTATCAAAATAGTACATGCCAATACAAAAATATTTTTCAAAATAGGAATGTTCAACTATTTGTTCTTCTCCAACTTAATGATCTTTTTAAGTTTTATCGATGAAAGTTCCCCATCACACACGGTCGTCGATTCGCTTGAGCCATCATGGTTTTGCCTTTTTGCAGTGGGTGTTTGCGGATCGGGGTTATGTTTGGATGTTATTTCTAGATCCTGCAATCACTCAAAACAAAGAAACAATAAACAACTATGCAACTTTTTGTGAATTTTTTGAATACATGAATTGCGTATTAGATGTATCATACCATAAGAATGTCACAATCATCGGTAGCAGCAGTGTTAGCTTCATCAACGCTCTCTTTTATCTGCAAAACATAAAACACATGCTCTTACCATAATCATTTAAACCAATAATCCAGGTACTTATTAAATCGATATTAAAGTACAATATCTGTGGTCATTAGATGACCTGGACTCAAAGCTTTGTTGCGGAGGGTTCATAATTGGTGTGGTTGGCCTAATAGAGAAAAATACATTCAGCATTACAGGAGGAGTATGTAAAAACAAAAGAAGTTGAAGTTGTGATCAAGTGTTACCTGTGTAGGCTCCCAAGGAGCACCAAATTGTTTAACAAACGGCTTGTCAGCTACAAACATAATAACAGAGCAGCTATCCCAACTAGGATGTCATCTAACTCTTAAAGCCAGATCCAAGCCCAACATGGCATCAAGCTTTAGGGGAAAATCCAAAGGATCTGTGATACCATCCTATAACAGAAAACGACCATGTTAAGGAGAATACAACACAACAGTAAGTTTCATTAATTATTTTGTGTTGTCTAACATGAACAACCTGTATCATTGTGTCCCGCATTTGAGCAGCTGAAATACCTAAGATTTGAGTGCATTCTCTGTCCCAGAAAATAAATTTGCAAGACGTGTCAAGGTGGAATCCTTCAACTTCAATCTTATACCTGTCGTTGGATAAGAAATACATGTTATAGATTTCCATTCAAATAAAAAACATATGAAAACATTCATACTTATAGATTTCTATTTCAGTAAAATGGCGATTATCACATTCGTATGGAGGTTTATCACCACGTGCCGATTTCGTGCATGCATGGCAGCACCGGTAGTACCATCCATAGGAAGAAGCAATAAGTTTTCTTGTCTTTGCAACCGTAGCACAGAAAGTTTCCTGCACCAACACACAAACATGGATCAATAGAAATCACATGGTTTATCGAAATGCTTCAAGTTACAACATATCACAATCAGTAAGTAAACCTTGCGCAGTTGTTTAATCTAACTCAAAGGCAGAGCAACAGCCTTACTAAGCAACTTTTGAGTGTCACTCTGTCTAACGTTCTTAGAACCCGAGCTGCGGGAGTATTGTTGAGAGTGGGAGCTGAGCTGGCTTGAAACGGTACGCAAAGCTTCCTTTAAGAAACTGCATGCAGAGCAACAGTTAACATAAGTAATCAATCTTCACAAATAATGTTATGGGATGTAACAACCCGTTTTTTTATAGTATTTATTTTATTATATTATTTTATAATTTTAGTGTGTTAAATTAATTATTTAATAGTTATGAGATTTAATTATTTATTTAATTAATTAAACTTGAGTGCATTTGTGTTTAATAGAATTAATTAAGTTATTAGAGAGTTAAATTAATTGGGCCTATTTATTAGAGTAATAAGCAATTGGGGGGTGTTATTATTTTTAAAGCCCAAAATAATAAATAAAGATAGTAAGAAAGAAAACAAGGGGTAGAGACATCATTTTATCAATTTGCTGGTTTTGAAGAATAGAAGTGGAGGAGAGGAACAAGAAGAGGAACTAGGGTTTTGGAGGAGAAAACAAGAGGTAAGGGGGAGAATCCCAAATCATTATGGGTTAGTATAATAGGGTAATGGGTAGGTTAATATATTTATATTTGCCTATAGATAAATCCTATAAAATATGTGTTTATTGATTTCTATTTTACTATGCTGAAAACTGTTGAGAAATTGGATTTTTAATGCTGGGATCAAACACCCTTGTGTTCACATCCCTTTGAAAAATGAAATGGGGAGAAAGAGGTATAGGTCACGAGTGACATCACTACATGGTGATGATGATCAAAGTGCCATGGTAGGAGTACCGTGTTCCAACCTTCCTGGTTATCGCTAATTCATGAATTGGTTGCAATGTCTTTTCTTTCTTTGGCCAATTAAACCGTGGGCCCACCATCTTTACCATAGGAACATGTTATTAATGATAATTGTTGAATTCTCAGCAATGGTAATTGAAAATCGTGGAACACTGTAGCCATAGAGTCACATGATGACTTAAATCACTACCTTCTAATTAATGCAATACGGCTACTGTTCCATCCTGTCCCAATTGAAGAAACCGAAACTGAGCACCTCTTGCCTTGAATGAACACACTAATGCCACTTGCTGTACATTCAATAATGATGTACCATTGGGAAATTAGAAGAAAGATGAACACCACTTGATATATCTTCTTTTACTGTAGCATATTTTTACATGAATAATGAATTAAGACTCTTCTTTTCATGCCCTGTTTCGGTTTGTTTTTTTTTAAAGAAGTATGATGTACCAATAAATTAATGATACATTAATGATAGAAGTGCTATTATTACTAGCTAGTAGTTTAATTAATTACATGAGTCAATGTATGAATGATTAGATGGGAAATGCTATTGGATTGTTATTGTACAAACAAAAACGTTATACTACCTTGACTTAATGTAAACACCACCACTTGCTTGAATTTAACACCATATTATACTTAGTTAATAAGAAGAAAATGCTACTGTTTTGCTAGCTGTAAGATAATGGAAACATGAAGTACCACACACACTTATTGATAAAGATGCCACTATATATTTATTTAATTTAGACAAGTGAACTACCATCATACTTATTGATGAAAAATGTGAGGAATATATATATATAAACCAATTAGTAACTGAATATATTTCCATGATTACTTTAAGGTTGAATTTTCTATAAATAGTTAGATAGAATAATTCTAATGGCTTGTTAGTTTATTATTAAGAGAGTAAATCTTATCTAATTGAGAAAATGTGAGCTAGCATATAATAATATTAATGACTAGTATTAATTAAAATGGTGGATTGAAATTGTGTGTTGATTATTATATGGGAATAATGCTTATGTGATGAGAATGTTGTGTACAATATTATGGATAATTCATTGAGTGAATTATTGTGATATGCTAAATATTAAGATAATAGAGATGATCTTAATTGCATATGTTTGATTAACATTGTACATACATTCATATCATGGATGCCTTGAAACAAAGGTGTTTTGCTTTGAAACAAAAGCGAGGCTTAGATTCTAAAGTGAATCGGAAGCGGTAAACTATATGTTTACATTTGGTGGGCTTTGGTCTTGTCCGGATCGGAAGCGTGGCTTGGATTCTAGATATTGAATCGGAAAGCGGTGAAACTTTGGGTTCACAATTCGGTACCACATGCATAGCGTCACATATCTTGCATTGAGTC